>NW_011499916.1:948247-1026341 GCF_000495115.2 Populus euphratica
GAATAAACTGGGTTAACTCTTCAAATCAGGTTAATCCGTTAAACATTAGATTTGTATCGTGAAAGTTTGATAATTAAATAGAAAAAAAAAATTGACAGGTTACCCCAGAATTAACTGGGCTAACCCGTTAAACCCGAGATCCGTGTCATAAAAGTCTGATAATTAAATAAAAAAAATTAATATTAAGAAAGTAAATTAGAAAAATAATTAAAAAACAAAAAAAACCAAAGGCATATCCACAAGTTAATTTTTTTTCTTGCATAAAAAATATAAAAAAGGTTAAGATCTAAGAGTGTTAGGTCTTTTCACAAAGATATACCCAATTAAGTGAGTCTGGTTGCAACACCGGACCCAAGAGCATTGGATGTGAATCTGGTTATAAGGTCGTATCATAAAAGTATGATAATTAAATAGATTAATTAAAAAAATTAAAAAAAAAACAATAGGAAAAAAACTAATGATGAAAAAGAAAAAAAATTAAATTAACTGGGTTAACATTTTAAACCAGATTAATCCATCAAACATGGGATGCAAGTCATAAAAGTTAGGAAAAAAATCTGAATTAACTGGGTTAATTCTTCAAACTAAGTTAACTTATCAAACTTGGGATTGATATCATGAAAGTTTGATAACTAAATAGAAAAAAAAAGAAGTTGATGGGTTAACCAAGAATTAACTTAATTAACTCATGAAATCAAGTTAACCAATCAAACCTGGGATATGTGTCATGAAAGTTTGATAATTAAATAGAAATAAATTTAACATTAACAAACTAAACTAAATGAAAAAAATTAATTAAAAAGAAAAAAAACTTTGGGTTACCTTGTCAAACTAGGTTAACCCATTAAACCTGAGATTCGTGTCATAAAAGTCTGATAACTAAATAAAAAAAATTAACATTAATAAAAAAAATTAAAATGGACGGGTTAACCAAGAATTAACTGGTAAAACCAGGTTAACCCATCATACCTGAGATATGTGTCGTGAAAGTCTGATAAACTAAATATAAAGAAATTCAATATTAACAAACTAAAGTAAATGAAAAAAATTAATTAAAAATAAAAAAACTCTGGGTTAAATCATCAGACCAGATTAACCCGTTAAACCTGAGATCCTTGTCATGAAAGTTTGATATCGGGTTAATACAGAATTAACTAGATTAACTCGTGACACCTGAGATATGTGTCATGAAAGTCCAATAACTAAATAGAAAGAAATTTAATATTAACAAACTAAAGTAAATAAAAAAATAAAATCCGGGTTAACTCATGAAATCAAGTTAACCTGTTAAACTCAAAATCGATGTTATAAAAGCCTAATAACTAAATAAAATAAAATAAAATTTATTAAAAAAAAAAAGTGTGCTAATGATCGTGGTTCAAAGTACTTTTTACTAAAAAATATATTAAAATAATATTTTTTTAAATTATTTTTGATATTAACATATCAAAATAATCTAAAAATATAAAAAGATTAATTTTTTTTAAAAAATTCTAAATTTTTAGAAAAGATGTTTTCAACGACATTCTCGAACACTATCCAAGAAAAACATAATGCTTTCACAACAAGGAAAGAAGTGTCCGGAAAATATTAAAAAAAAAACTAAAACCTCTTGAGAGATAACAGTAGTTCCAAATCTATTGTTTTTGTTCACTTAGAAAGTCAATGATTCTTTCTTGAACAATGCCGCGCGGGACGTCCTCGAATATTGTTGTCATATGAATTTTAGTGGGTAACCTTTGAAACTTGTAAGAAGTCGTTGCTTTTACACGAATAAAGCATACTCGTTATGACAACAATATTCGTTATGCTGCTTGTTAAGTTAATATAATTTGACTTCTCTCATAATGTTGTCCATGAATTATCTGATTGAATATAGCAACTTGATCCTTTTTTTTTTCTTCCTGATTCTTTCTTGAACAATGCCGCGCGGGACGTCCTCGAATATTGTTGTCATATGAATTTTAGTGGGTAACCTTTGAAACTTGTAAGAAGTCGTTGCTTTTACACGAATAAAGCATACTCGTTATGACAACAATATTCGTTATGCTGCTTGTTAAGTTAATATAACTTGACTTCTCTCATAATGTTGTCCATGAATTATCTGATTGAATATAGCAACTTGATCCTTTTTTTTTTCTTTCTGGGGGTCTGGCTAACGTTTCAGGGGCGGCAACGTTCAAGAAAGAATCATTGACTTTTCTCTTCCTAAACTGATTCAGAAGGCTCTCAATGATTCTTTCACTTGGCCTGATGTTGGCGGGGCAGCGTTCGCTGAGCCCCCATCCTCGCCAGCAGGACGAGCTTCCTGTGCGTCGAGGCTCGTGGTGGCGGGTTCAGGTTCTTGAGCTGGAACGGGTGGTCCATGGTTTGTTGGTTAGAAGGCTTGTCGTCGTTATTTGGGAATAACATGAGCAAATATTCTCAGAACCGAACTAAAATTACATATTTGAATTCATACGATCTTCTTGGAGCTTAAAAAAAAGAGATAATTTCAGCTTATTTTTATATAGATAATTTATTAAATTTGTATTCTTAAAAAAAAACCACATTTTTACTTCTGTAATGATTTTTTATATGAAAAAAGTTATGTTTTTTTAATATGAAATATTTTTTTAAAAATTAAATACTTCATTTTAAAATAATAATATATATATAAACAGCTGTAATTGTCTTAATTTTGTAAAATATTGTTTAGTAAGTAAATGTGCTTTCGAACGGTCACTTTATCTATAACAATCTATAAAATAGAAGATGTGAATGCGAGAGCCACATATCATATAAAATAGAAGATGTGAATGCGAGAGCCGCGTACATATCATTTTTTTTTATTGGATACAGTTGAGAAATTAAGCCTTCTCCGAGGTTACAGTAAGTTTCACTCCTATAAATATACATGACGAGAAAATAGTATTTTGAGGTATCACAACAATATTCACTAGCATATTTACTAGCTACTTGAAATCAATGGAGTTGATTAACGAGGAAAGTGCTGGTGAGCTGCTTCAAGCTCAAACTCATGTGTGGAATCATTTATTCAACTTCATAAACTCCATGACACTGAAATGTGCCGTTGAACTAGGCATACCAGATGTGATCCAAAAACATGGCAAACCCATGACCCTCTCGGAGCTTGTTACTGCCCTACCGATCCACCCTTCAAAAGCTCAATATGTCCACCGCCTTATGCGTATTCTCGTGCACTCCGGTTTCTTTTCCCAACAAAATCTTAAGCAAGAAGCCTATTCCCTTACCCAATCCACTCGTCTCCTACTCAAGGACAATCCCTGGAGTATGAGAACTCTTTTACTTTTTGTGCTCGACCCAGTTCTGACAAAACCGCATGATTGCTTGAGCACTTGGTTCCGAAATGATGAAGCCTCCGCATTTAGTGTTGCCCATGAAAATACATTTTGGGAGTACGCTGGCCAGGATCCAAGAATCAACAATCTCTTTAATGATGCCATGGCTAGTGATAGCATACTAGCTAGTAAGGTGGTTGTAAGCAAATGTAAAGGCATCTTTGAGGGGGTGAATTCTTTGGTGGATGTAGGGGGAGGCTTAGGAACTATGGCCAAGGGCATTGTTGAAGCATTTCCCCACATGGACTGCACTGTGTTTGATCTCCCCCATGTGGTATCTGACTTGCAAGGCAGCAAAAATTTGAAGTACGTAGGGGGAGATATGTTTCAGGCAGTTCCTCCAGCAGATGCAATTTTACTCAAGGTAAATTAATTTCAATATATATATAAACATCTATTTTAAGTTTTTGTTTGAGAGGTGCTTATATACACACGTCCATCCTTGAGCTTATATTTTGACACATATATAAACTATTCCATTCCTGACCTCTGCATACACATGCATATGAAGATTTATATTCAAAGATGGACGTCATCTCTAACCCAAAACTCTACACTACGGAGTTTTTATATATATGCATCTTATGTTTTCTATTTCCTTTAGGATTTTTTTCCCGTCTTCATTTATTCATGCTACATATCTTATGGCAAATGACAAACAGTTGATACTGCATTGCTGGAGGGACGAGGACTGCGTGAAAATACTTAGACGATGCAAACAAGCAATTATGAGTAAGGGACAGCAGAAAGCTGGGAAGGTGATAATTATAGATATGGTGAGAGAGAACCTGAATGGAGACGAGGGGTCAATTGAAACGCAGCTGTTTTTTGATCTACAATTGATGGTGGCTGCAAGTGGCATAGAGAGAAATGAAAAGGAGTGGGCTAAGCTCTTCTTTGATGCTGGTTTCCTCAATTATAAGATACACTCTGTGCTAGGCACAAGAGCTCTCATTGAGCTTTATCCTTGATAAGATGATCTTAGTAATGTTTTGCTTTTGCTATGCTTAAGTGTGAAAATTCATGATATTATGGTTTTGTGAAAATTCATGATATTATGGGCTTTGTTCAAAATAATATTTATGTGTAAAATAATAAAATTATTGTTGCTGTTACCGTTGTTGTTATTACTACTGTTGTCGTCATCATCATTATTATAATAAATTCTTTATCCTTAATGTTTCATTGTTTCTCACTTAGTGCAACTAAGATGTTTATAATATATCTTTTAAGATTCCAATAATAACAACATCATCTTATTTAGACTCAATTATTTCTTAATAAAATTGAGTCTAAACTCTAGATTAGGAGGAAAAATAAAATTCAAAAAATGCTAAGATAACTTTAAAAATTAAGGTGATAAAGAATATATAAAATCAGGATAAACAATGCAAGAAACTCTTCATTTACCCTTTTTTTTATAATGAATTTTGAAATTAAAACTGATAAAGAATTAATAATGATGATTACTAAAATTGATTTGTAGCATTATTAACTTTGATTAACTGTCATAAAATCAAAATCAAACTTGAATGCTTTGGCTTTAAATTTGATGATTCTGAGTTGAAAAAACTAATATGATTTAAAGAAACTCTTCTTGAAGAAAACTAATTAGATTTATGAGTTGGATTGGACAAAACAATGGGCTAGTAAAAATAATTATTTATGAGCCAAAGATTTATTTTATAATAAACCCAAATTCAAGATTAAAATATGTTAGCAAAAAATAACCCAAAACCAAGACTAAGGACCCAAAATCTGGAACAATGAGCTCGAGCCATAGCTTAGCTGATTTGATCATGTGTCTGTGGGTTAAACCCATACTACTTTGTTAACACTCATTTATAACTCCTCAACCCCACTATACAAACTACAAAATATATTTATATTTTCTTTCCTATGTTGCATAAAGGGTTTTTGATTTTATAAAAACATGTCAACCAATAGTTTCATGAGATCAATTTCTCATTTACACATAATTTATTTTAATTATGTTAATGTTTCGTATTAATGAAGTTTTGTTGAACTCCACTTTTTAGTAAAGATTTGACCTTAAAAGTGAGTGGACTCTTCTTTTACTTTGACCTTATATATGCCTTTGAATCATGTTTTATTAGAACAAATTTTAACAATCCTTCGTATAAATGAAAATTACCCGAGTAGTATAAAAGACTTTAAAATTTATAGGGAGATATAACTACCAAAAATTTGACAAATACAAACAGAATTTATAGGGAGATATAACTACCAAAAAATCGATAAATACAAACAGAACTCGTGATTACTTGGTCATCAAGGCTCTAATACCATGTCAATGAACCATCTCAACCTAAAAGCTTAAGCTATTAGATGAGGTTCAAAGATATGATTTATATTATTCTCTAATATATTGCCCTACACATATAAATAGAAAATATTGGTTAATCAATAGGTTAAGCCTCCTAATTATTCTCAACTTGGTATAAAAGCCTCATGCAATCAGAACTCTTCTTCCTTCTCCCTATAGACTTTGCTGCTATTGCTACCTTTTCCCATCAACAAACCAGTGGTGCAGCCTAGTCGACTAGCCATTCAAAAGTTGTTGCCAATGGTTATTTCTCACACCAGCAACAGCCCTCATCTGCAGAGCAGAACTATGGTTCCTTCTCCCATGTTTCTGCTATCCCTTTTCACATCATAGGGACATCAACTCCATCTATCATTGCATTGTCCAACACTCAACAAGTGGATTCATTGAAGCTTACATACACCAATTATCTCTATTGGGAATACAGATGAAGTTGTATCTTTTTAGTCAAGGTGTTTTTCACTTTGTTGATGGCTTAATGTCATGTTCTCCCTCTCATATTTCTAATACTTTTGATGGTCTTTCTTCAATAGTCAACCCCTCTTTTCTTCGTTGGAAGCAACAGAATCAGCTTATTTTTCAAAGAGCTCTAGAACTATTCACTTTTCAATTGCACTGTTAATTATTGTTCTTTACAAACAAAATCATCGACGGATTGAAAGATTATCGACAGAGCATTTTTGTTGATGATTTTGTTGGTAAATTAATTACCGATGAAATATGTGTCTTACACCGACGGAAAAATTCTGTCGGTAAAACTATTAAATCTTGTAGTGTACTAATTTGATAGATCATCACATCAAGATAGGTTTCTTTTAACTTTGAATATTTCTTAATGAAAAACTATTAGATTTACTCGATTAAATAAAGAACACGATATATTAAACCGTCAACTTGTGTAAACAAATATAATAATATTCACATAGTTTTCTACCTAGATATTTACTTTGGCTCTCATTATTATGTTTGTTTTGGCACTAAACAAATCCTGGATTTATGGATGTTTTATAGAAACTTTCCTTCATTAATGTTCTCAAATAAATAACCATATTTCTAACTTATATATGTGATTTTTCATTAAGAATATTCATTTATACTCTACTTGGTATAGCAATATATAAAAATAAATAAGAGCACAACTCACCCTTTTATTACACTGTAACTACCACCTATTTCATTATAGGAATAAGCAGGAAATAATACTATTTTAATGCCACCAAAAATGTTATATGACTTAGTTTTCTATTTGAACATGGATTTTGAGATACCTAATCAACTAGTTGTTGCCACCATCATTACACTCCTTTTAGCTTTAAAGTTTTTAAATGTATACCCTTTGATGAATTATACAAAAGATCTATCGATAAATCTTTGGTCAATGGGTTTGTAATATTTTACTTTGGATTTTCATAGTTAATGAAAATAATTTCATTTGATAACAAGTATTTAATTAATGATATTATGTCAATAATATATATTTCTAGATTGAGCATTATATATTGCTTCCAACTCAAGACTAGTTGTTGCAATGGACATAAATTACTAGCACTGATTTTGGCTAGCATAGAATATCCTCTAAGCAATTTCAAAGGCTCTCGATTACCTCTTCACTTTTATCAAGAACAATATACTTTGATTGCATCATGTATCTTATGATACAATTTTTTTCTAAGAAGAGTTTTAGGACATAATTACTCCACCAACTGTGATATCTGTTAGTGGATTTTGAATTCTTAGTATTAGATATCTAATGTAAGATCTCACATTGGCGGGTGAGGAGTTGTTGTTGGCTTTATAGTAGTGCTGGTTCCTAACCTGTTGTACACGTTTTGGGGTGTTGGGCTCAGCGATGGGCTTGCATCACCAGAAATAAAACCGTGAAGGTGGAAGACCTAAAATAGATAATATACAGCATGTTGTGCCAGACTGTTACATTTGGTATAAAAGTCGACATTACTACTTGTCCGATGGTATCGACGGGGTTGTCGGGCTCCTTAAAGGGGTGGATTTTAAGATCTCACATCAGCGGGCGAGGAGTTAGTTGCTGGTCTTATTAGTAGTACTGGTCGCTAACCTATTGTACGCTTTTGAGGGTGTCAGGCTCAGTAATGGGCTCGCATCACCAAGAACAAAACTATAAGGATGGAAGACTTAAATCAGACAATATATAACAGGTTGGGTCGGGCTATTACTTCTAATATGCATTATTATACCCTTCTAATACTCTAGGTAACTAGCATAATATTGTCCATAGTTCAATGTGTACTCTAAATATTTGAGTATTAGAGTACCTTTTGTATTGCTTTCAAATGATTCATAATTAGATTATTGGTAAAAAATTTAAAAAAGCAGAGTCATCAGTTGGTTGTTAGTTGTGTTATATGTATATGCTATTGGTAAAAATATTGATATTAAAAATAAAAAATAACTATTAGCTAGAAAAGGGATGTTAAGACTAGGGAGAGAAAGCACTTCGTGCATGGAACATATTGTGCACTCGTGGAAAGTTTGTGTGGACAACCTGGGAACTTCAAAATACATAAAGGTGTGTGTTGGTATAAGATTAAGTGCTACACACAGTGAAAGTACTAGATAGTATGAGTGATTTATTCTAGGAAGATTACACTTTGCAGTTTGTTTACAATCTTCAGCTTCATTCACGATCCAATCTTTCACCTCTCTTTCCTCCCTTTCCCCTAGATCCATTGCATTTTGCCTGCAGAAAAAGGATCAGAAATGTTTGTCCACATATGCAAGATCACCACAGGATGGTTGTTTTCTCTTGAACAACAGATACATTATACCTGATCATGGGATTAAAACCACATGCTGACAGCCATATAAGTCTGCATGTATGATCAGTTTATATAACCCACAAGAAACAAATGCCAGTGATTGGTGGCTTGTTCCAGACTTCGACAAGACTACTAATACCTTGTATGAAGCTATTACTTCACCTTTTCCCCTTGATGAACTTCACAAAAGCCATCACGCGTTGAGTAAGTCATCAAATCTGCAGGGGATGCCCTTAGCAATCATATCCTTTCGACCCCTTCTTGGTAGTGTTTGAAAGTGGAGTTATGTTTGAAGTGGAGTTATGATTATTTTTTAAAATATTTTAAACTTGAAAATACATTAAAATATAAAAAAAAATATTTAAATTTTTCCTAAACCCTATTTAAAATACAATATCAAACGAGGGACTAATCAAGCCTCTTAGAAGAGTGGTGTAACTAAAGGTCTCTAGAATTAAGTTTTTTAAATTATTTCACTAAAAACTTGTATCCTATTCATTGATTAGAATATTATTTTTATTTCAATCATGTAAAATAAAATATTAATTTACATAAGAAAATGAAAATATTAATTAAGAAACATGATCAATTTTGAACCAACACATAATTTGCCAAAAATGATAAATTATCAACAAATAAATCCTTATTATTCTGAATTTAATCTAAAGTCAATGTTGAATTTATTACGAGAAAAAAAATAGTTGTTACATTAACTCTATTTTAGTATTATATATTATCTATCCTCAAGCCTCAATTATTATAAAAGAAGCTTAAAACACCCCCATAACATGAATTTTTCTCTTAAAAAAAATTAAGATCTAAAATAAAATAAAAAAGAAATGAACAATATGTGAATAATAAAACAGTGGTGAAATCTCTTAATGCACAACAAATAAACATGAATTTCCCTTTTTTTTGGGCTTTTTAAGATTAAATTTAGATAATCCAAAATTCTTATACTTTATATAAATATTAATTAGCTTATAATTATTAATTTTTTATTTGAATATGATCAAGCACATCTTATAAGATTTCGTTCTTCAAACTTTCTACCTCCAAAATATAAAAAACACACGCGCTGTATCTCAATAAGATAAAATAAATAAATAAAACAATTGAAATAAGATCAAATTTCCCCGCCAAAATGAAAAATCAAAACCTCTTCCTCTCTCGAATCTCGATGGAGAAAGGTTTCATATCAGGGGACCGATTCACCGAGTCAAGCCAGGCATACTTCTTGACTCACTTACACACGGACCATACTCAAGGCTTGACCTCAACATGGGGAAAAGGTCCTCTCTTTTTCTCTAAACTAACCGCTAAGCTCCTACCTCTCAAGTTCCCTGATTTCAACCTCTCTCTACTTCGCGTCGTCGATCTTCACATCTGGCATTCTTTTTCTCTCATTTCTCCGACCACCGGATCTCAAATCACCACTCATGTCATGGCTCTCGATGCCCACCATTGCCCTGGTAAGCCAATTTTTTTTTATGTTTTCGTTTTTATGCCGGAGCCCACCGGCCGAGTTGGCTTGCTTATTCAATCGCAATGCATGAGATATTTTGGGAATCGATTTCGGAAAAAAGAAATCATTACCTTCTGGAAATCACTTTTTGGATGGTTGGCTATGGAGATTTGATGGGATTGAACTGTAACAGGAGGGGTCATGTTTTTGTTTCGCGGGGAGTTTGGATGCTTGATGTATAAGGGGGATTTTCGATGGAAAGTTGATAGCGAGAGGGCAAAGGATGCGAGGAGTAGGCTACTTAATGTTCTCAAGAATGAGATGGTTGATGTTCTTTACTTGGATAATACTTATTGTAATCCGTCTTATGATTTTCCCACTCGTGAAGTTGCTACTCAGCAGGTAGGATTTACATATTTCTTTTTCACATAGCAATTCTTTCTTTGAGTGTTTTTTGGTAGGTGCTGACGATTAATGTGCATTGCGGAGAATGGATACCGGTTAATAGGGATGAAGCATGGATAAAGAGCTAAATATTGTTGGTGCTGAAAATGAGAAAATATGGTGAGCAATTGATTAGTATTCGTGTCTTAGGAATGGTCATGAAAGTAAGTAGATTTATTTTGAGTTTATGGGCTTGGTGGAGATTACACTGCTTCAAAATAGGAAACAGATCAGTTATACAACTTTTCTTACTGGTTTAATTACTTGGTAATGACAGGTTGTTGATATCATTGCTTCTCATCCGGAGCATGACATCGTTATTGGGATTGATACTTAAGGGAAAGAAGAGCTTCTAATTCACATTTCACGTGTGCTTAACATAAAGGTACGATCATCGTTGATGTTGATGGAAGATTCTAATCTTCTATTTGCATGGATTATGAAGGATGTGTTTCTATAAAGCACAAAACCAAGTTCTTAGCTCAGTTACCATGCCTGTTTATTGTTTTTATTATGATTCTAGGGCACCCACATTTTCTCATCGTTTTACAAGAAAGTAGTTGTTGAATGAAATTTAGTGAGCTACTTGCAAATTACATTTGCGAACTATTTCTGGTTCAGGTTTGTTTTAGCTTTAATTTCCTTTCCTTCTTTGAAGATTTGGGTGTGGCCAGAGTGTTTAAAAACCATGCATCTTCTTGGATTCCATGACACATTCACAACTAAAACTTCTCTAACAAGAGTCAGAGCAGTTCCTCGTTACAGTTTCAACATTGAAACTTTAGAGGGATTAAACACAATGCGGCCAACAAGAGGAATCATGCCATCTGGGCTTCCATGGGTGCTGAAACCTGTTAAAGGAGATGGCAATCTTTTCGGTTCTCTCTTAACTTCTCGTTACAAAAAAAGACATCCATCTGATAAGCTAGACGGTAATTTAGGATATGCTGAAAGGTATCACCAGTAGATGTTTTCAGTTCCTTATTCTGATCACTTATGCTTTGCAGAGATACAAGAGTTTATTGAACTTGTCCAGCCAACTAACATGAAAGGTATTGTGCCTTCATCATCTTGTTACGTTGACCCACTATATTACTTCAGTCGCCTTTGTGGTGTAAACCAACCACCAAAGAGGTTTGTCTACAAGAATGAAAGGAAAAAGGGAGGCAAAAAGAACTTGTTGTATCTTATTTTGAAAGTGGTAATTCTCCCGAGGCAGGAAGGAAAAAAAGCAGGCCAGTAAGAGTGGATTATAAAAGAGTTAATGTAAGCAGAGCGAGCGAATGAAGAAGAGTGCGCCGTGGAGCCAAAATTATGGAAAGTGACTGGTCAGATTAAAAGTGTTAACTTTTGTAATTGGGTGAGCCAAAAAAATACTTGTAGAAATACTTGCAATCGGGCATATATCTGTAGAATTCTGGTATGGGTATCACGTGGTAACGAGAGTTGCTGGAAATGATAATTTGCCCTGTTTTCATTATCTCGAGCTTTACTGTGCAGTAGTTGATGAACTTCATCATGAATTATCAAATATGAGGAGTCCATATCTGAATCTTATTTAGAATGAAAATCACAATCTAGTTTTTCAAGCAGCACATACCACAGTATCTGTGTTCATTGCAATTCTTGTTTCTAATGGATTTTTCCAATTATCTTGATGGAACATGTGGTTGATGTACTTAAGAAACCGAACAAGTGGGATACATTGATCCAATTTCTTCAGGTATTTGGTTAATGCAAAACTTACGGGATTTTGTCTGCTTGTGCACCCCTTATAGATATTTAAACTCTCTCAATTAACATCATTAAGACACACTTAACTGTGAGACTTTCAGTGCAGGTATTCACCTAGCTTTATAAGTGCTTTGCCTCATCTCATTCTGCATGTCGAACTTTACATTATAAGCTGAAAATGTTCATTAGTAGTGTCATGTATTGAAGATCAAGAAATGGGTTGTAGCCCTATTGTTAAGGTGACTTTGGTTTGACGGCAAAGTCAGTACTTCTTATAGTCCACATGTTAGAGAATAATATAAATCATATCCTAGGACCTCATCTAAAAGCTTAAGCTTTTAGGTGAGATGGTTTTTTGACATGGTATCAGAGCCTTGATGACTAAACGGTCACGAGTTCGAATCTCACTATCTCTATTTATTTGATAAAAATTAAGCACAAGGTAATATGAACATGTGTAAGTTTCAAGCTCAAAGGGCTTTCACTTGAGGAGGTGTATTAGAGAATAATATAAATCATATCCTAGGGCCTCACCTAAAAGCTTAAGCTTTTAGGTGAGATGGTTCTTTGACACCACAGTGGGCCAGAACTCAACACACGGTCCACCCTTGAAATGATGCCAAGAAAAATGGCCTCTTAAGTTTGAATTGGTGGTGATTTTGTGTCATGCTGCAGAAACCTGTGAGAAATTCGTGGAATTCGTCCTAATTTTCTTAGGAAAACTCAAAACTTCTGCTACCGTTTTGGAATGCCTTTGCAAGAACCACCTTTTTGGTCATGTTGAGCTGATGGTATCTTAGTTACTTTCTGTCAATGCTGGCTCCAGATATTTGAATGTGGCTGCTGTGCATGCTAGTGCACTTACTCATGTGTGATCCTCTGTTGTTTGCACTTGTTCATGTTGCTGATTCCCTAGTTTCTTTGCTCAACTTTTGTCCTCTCAGTTGCTGTTTTGGCGCTAAAAAACCTTAGATGCTAAAGGATGCAAATGCAACCACATATCCAGGACCACCGTTTTTACTATTACATGTCCATGGTAATCCATGTAGCCATGATACTCTGCCATAAATGGTGTAACATAGTTGATCTTTACACCATGTAATGGTAAAAAATTCGAGAAAAATCGTAGATTAGGAAATATAATGCCAAAGAAAATAAGAGAACTGTACAACTAACCAGGACTTTACCTTTACAATGACCTAAATAAGGGTTTCCTGCAAAGCCTGCCATGCTAAAACATTGAAGTATACTCACGTGGAGTGTTCATTGAGCACTATTATATATTATTCATCAGAATGAAAGCGACTACCTTGTTTGAGACGCGCCGATTCTACTGACTAGCCTCAGTTTCTAGAATCAAGTCATCCTTTTCTTTCTTGTTTGTTGTATGTGACTGAGACATCAAGACTACAAACTGTGGTTAAACAGCTTGCATAATGTTCACGTGGATAAGCATTTCACACCCATTTTCTGCAAGAGAAATGCCATCAATGAAGCCGAGGAGTATGACCAAAAATTGTGTAACTAACAACGTTCAGAACAGACTAAGGGAGGAGGTGAGCATGTGCTGGTGCGTGCATACACTTTCCAAGCATGCATATAATAATAAGTGGAGTTAGGATATTCAGGTGTTGAATAATTTCTCGAATGAATTTAGAATCTTCTATTGTCTGTATTTTTTTCATGTCCTGTTCAAGCATCTTGTATCTGTTGTTCAAAAGAAAACAACCATCATGGATATCAGGTTTGGTGTTTCAGTATAATTTGAGTCTGTGGATAAACATTTCAGATCCGTTTTCTGCAAACATAATGCTATGCATCTAGAAGAAAGAAGAAAAAGAAGGCGAGATATCAGATCATAAGTGGCTTGTTTCACAATGTCAGTTATACCACTTTTATAAGTGGCTTGTTTCAGGCAGGGAGAGTTTTGGAAGCAAAAGAGCTTTTCAAGGATATACGTGCCCAAAGCCATTTCCCAGATTTAATGACCTACTCAACTTTGCTTGATGGCTTAAGAAAACAAGGGTATCTTGATCAAGCGTTGGGACTATTTCGTGACATGCAAAAAAGTTACTTGAAGCCTCATTGATTTGGTGATCTATGATATCACAATCACTGCCATCTGCAGATCTAGGAATCTTAAAGATGTATTGGAGTTGTTTTCGGAACTCAGTCAAATGGCTGCAGCCTGATGCTCGGGTTTGGACTTTAGTAATCAATGGAATTTGCAGAGAGGGATTGCTAGATGAAGCATACAAAGCTTTCAGACTAATGGAAGAGGATGGCCGCCCACAAGATAATTGTTCTTATAATGTTTTTATCTGAGGATTTCTCCAGCACAAAGATCCAAGGGCAGTGCAACTTATCAGTGAGATGAAAAGCCAAGGATTCTCGGCAGATGTGCAAACAACAAAGTTGGTGGTAGATAATTATTGAATCATTTCTTCATTCCACGGTTATCTGTCATGGTGCATTTCTGCATGGAACGCTACCCCTTCATCCTTTTTCTTCTTGGTTTTTGAATCTTTTGTTCTGATCATTTGGAAGTCAAGATGATGTAGTTGTTTGAAAGAAATGTGAATATAATTGGTTGTTATATATATTTACACTAAACTGAATTATATTATATGAGAATTTTATATAAAAAAATAATTTATGTTTATAGAAAGAATAACAAAATGGTTGTTTAAGGAATTCTTAAACTTGAGATCATTATATTATCCTATATAAAAATATTATGCTATGATCCTATTATATGTTATCTTAATCAAAATAATGAAAATAAAAACATAAAATATAATATGAACCATATAAAAGTATTTGAATGATTAAGAGAAGATTTATCATTCTAGATGAATTTGAAAAAAAATGTTTCATCTATTCTTAAGAAATTCTTGGTTAAGATGGAATGAGATTTGAAAAGAATCTCAAATTTTAATCAAACAATCAATGACTATTATATAAAAAATAAATATGGTTTAACATGACAGATATACTCCATGTTTTAATGTTAAATCAGAATATTATTGATAAAAAAATATTAATTGTACTAGAAAATTAATCACTGAAAGGTTAAGTTAAACCATTAATGATTTTTCTAATATTGAGGGGATCATGACATTTTACTAGATGATACACTGAATTTTCAAATATAAATTAATCAATTGTTAGATTGATAATAAATTAAATTGTTTGACTTATTTAATTCTATTTAATTATAATTATAATTTATATTTGGGTCAACATATTAACAACCTAATGAGTTATATATATTAAGAATTATTAATAAAAAATTAAACTGTGATGATTTAATTAAGTATGATTTGATTAAAATATATTTTAGAAATTAAAGACTAGAATATAATTAATATAGAGATTATATTTTTAGATTTAGAAAAAATCAAGTAAGGACTTGATTGATTAAATTTTTAAAATTATTCTTAAATGATATATGCATATTATTTAAGGAAAAAATAAAGATTTTATTATTTATAGAGTTTTTAAAATTCCCTGTAAATATAAAACTAAGCATATTATTTTGTAAGTGAAAAAGAGGAGAGGTTGTCTATTACATAAAAATACTTCTCTTGAAATTTATGAGATTTATCACGGGTGGTTCATATGAATTACTTTTGAAAACTAGATACTTAAACAACTTTTGATTTGCAACTATCTAATCTTTAAGAAATTATTCAAACCCAAAGAAAATCAAGGTAATAAATCTTTAAAAAACTTAAATCTTTCTAAAATAAATTTTAGAAACTCCTAAATAATTTTTTTTCATAGTTTTCGCTACTTATATAATAATATATAGGAAATCAATAGTTGTGTCAGAACCTTTATTAGATAATAAAAGTGATTGATTGTTGATTATAAGTTTTAATTGTTATTGGTGTTAATTTTAAATTAATTTTATATGAAAAAAATAATTTTTAAAAAAATAATTCTTCTCTTTTGATTTTGTTTTCAAAAATAATTTGATTATTGTTCCGGTAAATTTCTCCAAATCTTCTTCCTTGTCGACGAGGATAAGGTGAAAACGAAGTCAAGACTGATCCAATTTTCAACCTTCTAGAAAGGATTATTTTTAGTCTTCTTGATGTTCTCTCTTTTGGTTTACATGACCAAGTGCGGTCTTGCTTCTCGAGCCCTAATTAAAACAATTGGGTGACTCCTCTTATTTTGGGCATGACCTCGAACCTTCAAACTAAAGCAGAGAAGACCGGCTGTAATTTTCTTTTATATATATATATATCAAAATAATATTATTTTTAAAATATTAATAAAATTTTAATCGATTTTTAATCAAATCAAATTAGATTAATTTTTTTATTACTCAATTTAAATTAATTTAAACTCAAATCATTTAAACTCAAATCATCTGAGTTTCTCGATGTGTCTATCATGTAGGTGTGATAAGCAAAAAAATTAAAAAACTAATTAATTGATAAAATAAAAAATAAAATAATTAAAAAATTAAACCATGAAAAAACCAATTAAATCTTTTTGAATATTTAAAAAAATATTCAGTTTAATTTGGTTTTATAAGCTTCAAACTGAAAAACCAAACCAAATCGAAAAAATCAAATTAAATCCAAACCAAACCCATTAGAAAAATTAAAAAAAACCCAAATAACAATATAGTTTTTTATTTTTAATATAAAATAACCGAATCAAATCAAAGCCAAACTTAACCAAGCGAAACTGAAACCAAACTGAATAGAATCAAAATTGATCATTTAGATTTTTTTTAATATAAAATAACTAAACCGAATCGAAAGCAATTAGTTTGAATTAATTTTAATATTATTTTTATATTTTATAAAATTTTAATTTGATTGTTTTTTATAAATAAAAACTAAACTAAAATAAAAATAATTATTCTTACAACCATGCATCATGAAAGACTCGAGCAAAGGAAAAACATTTTTTCATTAAACATGCAATGAAGACAATTTTTTATCATAAAAAAATCACCCAAGGCAACAATATATTTTATTTATGTTAATGAAAGTGATTGGAGCGAGTTTTCCACATGGCAAATGAGATGTATTGTTTTACTAATCAACTAGTGTTATTTATCTAATACTTAATATCACACATTCATAATAAAATATTCTAATCAACAATTTGAACCATTATTATCTTTAAAATCCGTTTTACATGATTTTTGACTTCTGAAACCGTCGATTTTAACTCTGAATTACAATTTAATATTATCTTTTCATAAATAAATTATCAAAAAAATTTGAGTTAAATTGATTAAAAGTATGTTTGACAAAATAAAATAAATTATATTAACGTTTTTTTTGGTTTCTTTAAGAGAATTGATTAAAGTAAAATTTGATTTTGATTTTATATAATTTTTTTATTTAAATCAAATAATTATTTCTAATCAAATGTATTTATAAATCTTCAAGAGTTAAGAGTTAAGAAATGAAATTTAAATACCTTCAACAGAATAATGATGAAAACCAATTCACAAACAACAATATCAAGAAATTAATAGCCAATGGTAAATATTAATATGAAATAATATTTTACAAGAGTTCTTGACTATGTAACCTTTCTTCCATGTTGACCAACCTTGAGTCCCCAGTCCTCTCTCTGGTCATGACGAACCATTAATTGTCTTTCACATCATTCAATTTCGATCTCTTGAAGGTCGCAAGATGGGACTTTGAATTTTGAAATTAATAGCCAATGGTAAATATTAATTGACTTTTTTATCATAAAAAATCACGCGTCCTCTGCATCTCAAATGATAAAGGGTGTCTTGGGAGTTTAGGTGAGGTTTATATATATATATATTAAAATAATTTTTTTAATTTTAAAAAATTATTTTCGATATCAACTTATTTAAATGATTTAAAAATATAAAAAAATTTGCTAAAACTCTGTTTCAAAGGTGATCATTTTTTGTCTAGTTTTATTTTTATAAAAAGCTAGTCAAATCAAAATAAAAAATGAACTGAAACTAATTCAAACCGGTCAGTTTTGATTCAGTTTAATTTAATTTTTAGGAAAAAATCAATTTAAATTAGTTTGGTTTTTCAATTTGGTTCTGTTTTTTCTAATTTAACTCGATTTGGCTCGATTTTTTTCCTGTTTGACTCTATTTTTTATTTTTTTATTTAAATTTAATTTAATTTAATTCGGTTTAATTTTTTCAGTTCAAACTCATAAATCATAACCACTCAATTTGAAAACAGTCAATTTTTTCAAAGTTTTAATCAATTTTTTTGGCAGTTCAATTTTCTTGATTTAATCAATATTTTAGCTTTTTTCTCACTGCTGCAAATGCAGTCAAAAGGACACCACCGAATATTTATTAAAAGAAGAAATACGAGACACATATTTACCCATTAATTTGTCATTTTCGTTTCAATGAATGCATCAACCACCGCATGTAAATAATTATAAATGAAAAAATTTGATAGATATTGAAATATAGGTTTAACTTTAATTTTAATATATGTAAATAATTTGGATTTAAATGAAAATTGATTGAGAATATTATATGGTAATAAAACAAATAAATAAATGATGGGGAGATGGCATGAGGAAAATCACGCTGAATGTGTCCAAAAGAAAGCTCGGTTGACTTATGGTTCAAAACAACAGCCTTTGAAGTTTCTTTGGCAGATGCTTACGTAGCATATTGAAACCAAGTCTTGTTTTCTCTCTTCCAGACTCTATTAAACTAGCTGTAGTGTGCATTCTTGCACCTCCAGCATCTCAATCTTGCCTGCAAAATTCTGTGGCAGCAGCCATGGATGTCCTAAACAATCCATGGATCATGTTTTTTGTTATCTTTTTTTTTTATCCTCTCAACTCCCATGTCTCCCTTGGAGCTGATACAATCTCTGTAAACAGTTCTCTCTCTGGAGACCAAACTATTGTCTCAGCACGAAATGTCTTTGAACTTGGTTTCTTCCATCCAGGTAACTCTTCAAACTACTATATAGGCATGTGGTACTGTAGAGATAAAGTGTCTGAACAGACCATAGTTTGGGTAGCAAACAGAGACACACCTGTTTCTGATATATTGTCTTCAGAGTTAAGGATTTCTGGCGGTAATTTAGTTCTCTTTAATGAGTCCAAGATCCCAATTTGGTCCACAAATTTGAACTCTAGTAGGTCAAGTTCTGTGGAAGCAGTTCTTGGTGATGATGGAAATCTTGTTTTGAGAGATGGGTCTAATTCATCAGTGTCACCACTATGGCAGTCTTTTGATTTTCCAGCTGATACATGGCTACCTGGTGCCAAGGTTGGATTGAACAAAATCACCAAAAGGAACACGCTTCTCATTTCATGGAAAAGCAAAGATAATCCTTCACCGGGTCTTTTCTCTCTTGAGCTAGACCCAAATCGGAGTCGATATTTGATCTTTCGGAATAGGTCTAAACACTATTGGGATAGTGGATCATGGAATGGACAGATTTTCAGCTTAGTTCCTGAAATGAGATCCAACTATATTTACAACTTTAGTTATGTTAACAATACTAATGAGAGCTTTTTCACCTATTCATTGTACGATGAAACTCTCATATCTCGGTTTGTGATGACGGATGGAGGACAGATTCAGCAAAAATCATGGTTGCAGAGTACCCAGCAATGGTTTTTGTTCTGGTCTCAACCAAAGACGCAATGTGAGGTTTATGCTTACTGCGGGGCTTTTGGAAGCTGTAATGAGAATTCACAGCCTTTCTGCAACTGCTTGACAGGTTTCAACCCGAAAAAAAGGGAGGACTGGAATTCGGAGGTTTTTTCTGGTGGATGTGAGAGGGCATCAAATCTGCAGTGTGGGAATTCTAGTGTTGTTAGTGGGAAGAGTGACAGATTTTTCTCGAGAAACAATATGAAGTTGCCTGAAAATCCACAGACAGTGGCAGCCAGGAGTGCAGAGGAATGCGAATCCACTTGCTTGAGTAACTGCACTTGTACTGCCTATGCTTATGAAGGCAGTCTGTGCTCAGTTTGGTTCGGCGATCTTTTGGATATGCAACAACTTGCAGATGACTCCAATGG
The DNA here is from genome assembly GCF_000495115.2 of Populus euphratica. NCBI lineage: Eukaryota > Viridiplantae > Streptophyta > Magnoliopsida > Malpighiales > Salicaceae > Populus > Populus euphratica. The sequence continues at coordinate 968,426 of NW_011499916.1, forward strand.
AAACACTATCTATATCAGGCTTGCAGCATCTGAGTTTTCAAGTTCGAAGAATTATAAGGGGATAGTTATCGGTGGTGTTGTGGGCTCAGTGGTTATAGTGTCTCTCTTTGGCCTTGCTCTGTTTGTATTTTTGACGAGGAGGAAAACAGCCAAAACGGGGAAAGCAGTAGAAGGTTCACTGATAGCTTTTGGGTACAGAGATCTACAGAATGCGACAAAGAATTTCTCAGAGAAATTGGGAGGTGGAGGTTTTGGTTCTGTTTTCAAAGGGGTGTTGCCTGATACGAGTGTCATAGCTGTGAAGAAGCTCGAAAGCATCATCCAAGGAGAGAAGCAATTCCGCTCAGAAGTGAGCACAATCGGGACAATCCAGCACGTCAATCTTGTTCGCCTTCGAGGGTTCTGCTCGGAGGGTAATAAGAAGCTGTTGGTCTATGACTACATGCCGAATGGTTCTCTTGATTCCCATCTTTTCTCTCAGGACTCAAAAACGGTCTTCGACTGGAAGACTCGGTACAGTATTGCTTTGGGGACAGCTAGAGGATTGAATTATCTCCATGAGAAATGCAGGGATTGTATCATACACTGCGATATAAAGCCTGAGAACATCCTTTTAGACGCTCAGTTTTTCCCTAAAGTGGCAGATTTTGGCCTGGCGAAGATTGTCGGCCGGAATTTTACAGGGTGCTAACAACCATGAGAGGGACAAGAGGTTATCTTGCACCAGAGTGGATTTCAGGTGTGCCTATAACTGCCAAAGCAGACGTTTACAGTTATGGAATGATGCTTTTTGAAGTTGTATCAGGAAGGAGAAACTCTGAGCAATCTGAAGATGGAAAAGTGAAGTTCTTCCCAAGTTATGCTGCAAGCCAAATCAATCAAGAGCATGGTGAAATGCTTAGCCTATTGGACCACAGGTTGGAGGGCGATGCTGATCTTGAAGAGCTAACAAGAATCTGTAAAGTTGCTTGCTGGTGCATCCAAGATGATGAAGCCCAACGGCCATCAATGGGTCAGGTAGTTCAGATCCTCGAAGGGGTTGTGAACGTGAACCCACCTCCGGTTCCAAGATCTCTCCAATTGTTTGTTGACAACCAGGAGAGCATAATTTTCTTCAGAGACTCATCCTCTAGCCAAAGTTCACAGGCACAGAGCCACACCTCCACTGCTTCTTCTCAGATCAAGAGCCCCACATCAAACACAAGTTCCAAGTCTTAAAAAAGAGAACCAAGAAGGCATTTCTAGAAATCGGGTTTGAGTAACTGTAATGCTGCAGTCATGTATGAGAATGCAAGAGTCCTGGGTGATTGTACTAGTTAAAATTATCCTCTTTAAATGGTTTGCATATTATTTGAAAGCTAATTTCAGAATATTTCTGAGAATGGAAAAAATGCTATGGCTGCTACTGTTGTGAAATCTGCTTCTTAATATATTTTATGTTTCATGCTTCATGACATCAACTTCAGCTTGTAACTGGTTTTTGAGATATGTCGACACAGCTAAATATATACACAATCTTTGACAAGGGCAACAGCGGCTGTTGGCAAGTCTAATCAGACCATTTCATCATCCTCAGTCCACATCTTACAAGCCTTTAGCCAATCTAATAATTATATTTAATTTAATTTTCGGCTGTATTTATTTACTAGAAAGTAATTTTTTTTAAATAAATTCTAAAAAAAAAATTATTTTCTAATTTTTTATAATGTAATGAAAAATAAATTAAAAAACAGCTTTCAATGTTTGGTTATGTTATGAAAAATGAGCTAAAAAATAAATTATTAATATTTTATTTTTTTCAAGTCTATTAAAATAATAAGAAAAAAAATATTACAAATTAAATTGTTAAATGAGAATGAAATTGAAAAAAATATAATTTCATAAATTATCTCAAATAAAATAAAGAATAATCAAAATAATAGAGATCAAAAATAAAAAATTAAAAAAAATAAGATAAAGAAATTAAAATTATAATAATCAATATTTCATAAATTATTTTAAATAAAATAAGTAACAATCAAAAGAATGAGGACTAAATTTGATAGATAAAAAATTTCAATCAAAAAATGATAAGGAAAAAGCAAATAGCAATTATAAAAATAAGGATCAAAGTTAATATAAAAATTAAATTTTAAAAGATAAAATTAAAAAATAAATATTCAAAACAAAATATATATAGCAATCAAAAGTTTAAGGATCAAATTTGATATAATCAGTAAATAATAACATTTCTAAATTTTTCACAACTTCCGAAAAGTGTTTTCCGCCTAAATTTTTCAGGAAAATACTTTCTTAAAAACCAAGCTAAATTTTCCTTTAACTGGAAAGTGTTTTTTGTTGATCAACTTTCCTAATAACAAATAAACACAAAAAAGTTTGAAAAATGATTTTCTAGAAATCACTTTCCGGAAAACAAACACAACAAAAAAGGAAAACTTTTTCTTGAAAACCAAGCCAAATTTTTCTTTGACCAGAAAGTGCTTTCCATTAACCAGAAAGTGTTTTTTGTTGACCAACTTTTCTAATGGCAAACAAACACAGAAAAGTTTGAAAGTAATTTCCTGAAAACTATTTTCTAGAAAACAAACATGGCCTAAAAAGGAAAACATTTTTCTAAAAACCAAGCCAAATTTTTCTTTGACTGAAAAGTGTTTTATGTTGACTAGAAAGTGTTTTTCGTTGACCAACTTTCCTAATAGCAAACAAACATGAAAAAATTTGGAAAATAGTTTCCCAGAAATTACTTTTCAGGAAACAAACATGACCTAAATTTATATTATTTCTTTAATCTTAGATGTAATAGGATATAATTAGACCTTGAATTTCCTTCAAAATTATATCTTAATTTTTATGTATTTTTAAAATCCTACTCTGCCTGCTTTCTTCATATTGCCCATGTTTATTTTATTTTGGATTTTCTTGAAAGAAAAGTGGATTTGAGAAATATCCCATAAATAAGTTATGCAATTGAGATGAGAAAGAATATATAAAATTAGGTTAAACAATGCAAAAAACTCTTAATTCACCATTTTTTTATAATGAATTTTGGAATCAAAACTGATAAAGAATTAATAATGATAATTATAAAACTGATTTCCACAACTATCAACTTTGATTACCTATTATAAAACTAAAATTAAACCTCAATGTTTTGGCTTTAAATTTGATGCTTTTAAGTTTAAAAAACAAAAACAATTTTAAGAAACTCTTATCAAAGAAAACTAATTATATTTATAGGCTATATTAGATAAAACAATGGACTCGTAAAAAATAATTATTTATAAGTCTAAGAATTATTTTATAACAAGTACAGATTCTAAATTAAAATATGTTAGCAAAAAATAAATCCAAAACTAAGATTAAGGACTCAAAACCTGAAACAAGGAGCTCAAGCCATAGCTTAGCTGATCTTTACTAAGATTAATTTATGACTACTTAACTTCCTACTATATAAATTAAAAAAAAAAACCTCTTTTCTTTTTGATTTTTGGTTTTATAAAAATATGTCAACCAATAGTTATTTAAGATCAATTTCTCATTCACCCATAACTTATGTTAATATTCCATATTAATCAAGTTTTGTTGGAAAATAATTTTTAACAAAGTTATGATTTTAAAAGTGAGTGGACTTTACTTTAAAGGTGACCTTAAATATGCCTTTTAATCATATTTTTATTTAAAAAAATTCAACAATCTTTCATATAAATAAAAATTGCCTCACTACTATAAAAGACTTGAAAATTTATAAAGAGATAGTAATGTGGTGGATCACTAGATCAAAATAGGTTTTTTTTTAAACATTTCTTAGTGAAAAACTATCAGATTTTCTTGATTAAATAAGTAATTCAATTAAATAGGAAATATGATGTGTTAAACTATTCAATCGTTTATGTAAATCAAGATAATAACATTCACATAATTTTCTACCTAGATATTTACTTTTGGTTCTCATTATTATGAATATTTTGGCCCTAAACAAATCCTAGATTATGGATGTTTTATAGAAATCTCCCTTTATCAAAGTTCTCAAAGAAATGATTATATTTCTTACTTACATAAGTGATATTTTATTAAGAGTATTCTTTTATATTATACTTGGTATACTAATATATAAAAATAAATAAGAGCACAACTTAACCTTTTATCACATTGTAGTTAACATCTATTTCATCATAGGAATAATTATGAAATAATATTTTTTTAATGCTATCAAAAATATTATATTACTTAGTTTTCCATTGAACCTAGATTTTTAAATCTCTAATCAACTTGTTATAGTCAACATTGTCATCACCCATCTTTAGATTATTCCTTAAAATTATACATTTTTCTTTCCAAAATAAAAACTAAAAAATAAATAAATGCTAGCAACATCGATACAGTTTGGAAATATAGAGAAATTAAGTAGATGAGGATTTTAAAAATACATAAAAAAACAAGTTGATTTTATAAGATATTTAAGGCCTAATTGCACCATATTATACCTCAAGACTGAAGAAATAATGCAAATTCAAAGTCAAATTAAATGATTATTGAACAAATTTGCATAAAAATTAAGTCCAAGGACATGGACTAATTTAAATGATTATTTTTAATAAACCAATTTGATTTAATCATAGGCCAAATTAAAGTTTAATTATATTTAATAATTAATTAGGTACAAGGACTTAGTTATACTTTAAATGAGTCATATTAATTTTATTATAGGTTTAATTGAGAAGATTGAATATTAAAAGACCAAATTTATTTTTCACCAAGTCTATTGATTGAAATCAAAGGTAAAATCATAAAAAATATAAAGTTTTAGTGTCAATTAAAGGTCAAATTAAAAACTTTCGTAGCCAAATACTATTTTGCAAGAGGTTTCAAACTATAGGGGTGAAATTGAAAGTTGAATGGTCAATTAAGGGTTAAATTGAAGAAATCTAAAATGAAAAAGGCGCTAAACTTCGGGGTTAAGATTGAAGTTTTTCAAGGACCAAATTGCATCAAATAAAAAATTTAGGGTTAATTAGAGGTGCAATTAAAATAAATTGAAAGTTGGAAGAGTAAATTGAAATTTGGCCAAAACCTCAAAAACAGGGTCATTTTTAAAAAAAGTTGTTTAGTTTCTATTCATTTTGTTCTCCAATTTTACCAGAAAAAGTTCAAGTAGCTACTTTTCAGGTGCATTTAATATTTTATGTCTCCACTAAACTGACAACACCTAAACCAAAATGATTACATGACATTTCTCTACAACCAAGTATGTTTTGTTCAGGTCGATTGGCACCACAGCGGTCGCAGTGTTAGCCTAAAATGGTTAAGTCAGGCAACATTTAATTGTTAAATTTGACATTTGATGGTGCTTGCTTTGAATCAATAGTTGAGATTTTTTTCATTTGAATCAAAGGCCAAAATTTTTTCCCAATAAAGACAAGGTTATCCTTTTCGATCTCCTACAAATACGAGTAGATTTTACAGCATGAGTATGAAGAAATCAGTGTGCAAAGTTGGCTAAAAACTATTCCCCCCTCTATTTTTTTCTTTTTCTTCACGGGCCATACTTCCCCCTCTTTTTATCCACCTATGGTAACAAAACTTTTAAATTCAAAAAACCAAAAAGGAAACAAAAAAATATTTTATTTTTATACATACGATCAAATCTTAAAAAGTTTCCAAGTATCATAAATAATTTGCTTCTTTCTTATGTTTTAAAAAAGAAAACATATGTATATAATTACAATGATTATCCATTACAATCTGACCTGTTACACCCGATATCGCGGCAACCTTAAAAAATCAATGAAAAAAAAATCTTTTTTAAAGAGTCATTATATAATATTATGGTCACTAAAAATCCTAACTGGTCAGTAGAAATTATATGGTACGAGACTAGTTACTCAAAAATAAAAATATTATCTCTCCTTAAGCATCTTACCTAACGTAGAATGCATCACTAATTTTGTTTTAAATTACTAAAAGTTGTTGGTTTATGCTATAATAGTATGTTTATGATATTTCTTATTTTAGTATTAATAAATTTTCAAATACGAATACTTTTAACTTTACCGTTGATAAATATTATATAATTAAAAAATATATGGTATTTTTAGTTATGATATCAATAAATAAATTAATAAAATAAATTTAAATCAATATATATATAATTTTTATTAAAAAATATATGGCTTGATCTAACCTAATTATACATAGACTCAGCAGGCCTGACGTAGTCACCAGTGACCAGCCCGGGCACTATTGCCTAGCATATGTTAATTACTCACGCAAGCTGGCACAGTGCCAGGGTAATTAAAAAGGAAAAGTCAGGGAAGAAGAATGCTACTGATCTGTAGCCTGAAGACCGAAGATGGAGACGCTGGCGACGTCCTCTCCCTTCTTCCATTTTATCTCTTGCTTTCTTCTGCTCTCAGGATTCTCTCCCTCTCTCTCTGTCTATCTGCTTTTTCTTTTTTCTTATTTTCTCTGTTTTTTCTGGTCTCTCTTCTCTCTATATCTTCTGTCTTCGTCCTCCTGGTTTCTCTTCTGCTTTTTTGTATGCTCCCCCCTGTGTCTGTCTGCGTCCTGTGTGGTCTACTGGAATGCTGTTAGGTTGGTTTCCATTTCATGTAAGGCATCAACCATTGACCATTGACTATTGGTAGCCACCATTGTTGAATGAGCTAGAGTTGATGGCCACCAATATTGACAACAAAGCAAGAAGAGCCTCCATGAATGCCTATAAATAGAGGCATATGTGAGAGAGCAAAATGAGAGAAAAAAAAGAGCCAAAGATATGAGAAATGTAGGAGAGAGTGAGTTGCCATTGCAGCACTAAAAAGAGAGAAATAGAGTGAAGTTGAGAGTTGTGAAAGAGGAGATGATTCCTCCTCCTCTATTGTTGTAAATCTTGTTCTCTCCCTACATAATGCAATGGCTTCTCCCGTGGATGTAGGCCGTTTTGCCGAACCATGCTAAATATTTTGTCAGTGTGCTTGGCCTCGTATGAGCAAATATCAGTACATCACCGGTCAGAAATCCCAACAATTGGTATCAGAGCACATGGTTTAAAGTGGTGTTTGATTTTGCTCAAAAATGAAAGTTGTCAAAATTGTGTTTTGACCATACCAATGTGTAGAGGAGGAAGAGACGAAGCCACTGGTGAAAACCACTTTGAAATTGGACGTCGGAAACCTTCGCACGCGCCGGCGAGGTTACTGGACACGCGTGCAGACGCGCGCCACATGTCACACGCGTCTTCTTCACCCGGATGGGCTGACCCGACCCGAATACTAGAAGATCCGACCCACGTGCGAGATCCGGACGATGATGACGTCATCATGACATCACAGTTTCGTCAGCATGAACAGGTGGCATGACATGTCAGCACCAGTCAGCAGCCACGTCAGCAATGTGGGACCCATTGCCACGTCACCAGCCGCGAGCCGAGATTGAGAAGAGCCGAGTCGAGTTAAAGCCGAGCCGAGCCGCGAGTCGAGGGACAGGATTCTATATGGCGGAGTCTATGTGCAACCGGTTCTGAGATTGAATCTGGGCCGTTTATCATGCCAGAATTGTTTTGATCAAATCTTAGCCGTCTGAAGTGCGATTTGGACGATTTAAGACTTGTTTCTAACTAATTTGATCGTTCCGGATGCAATGGTATGGTCCGATCATTGAGATTGAGATCAGAAATGACAGTGGTGAATTATTAAAGAGAAATTGCCCGATCAGGAGGCATCTGATGGTCATCATGGTGGTCGATGGAGATGAAGAAGAAGAAATCACACATGTTTGCCTAATTACATGTGTTGAAGTGTTATGTGGGGAATTTTAATTTCCTTGAGGGAAGGCAAAATTGGGACACTCTAAACACCCGATCATGTGGACAATTTGAGGTGGAGAGTGAAATTTGATGAAGACCAATCTTGACGAATCTGAGCACTAGTAGTCTCGCTAGATGTTGAGAAATCAGATATAAAACCAGGATACCCCAGATCACTTGTAAAGGAAAGCCGCGATTAAGCTAGCAAATGGTTGTATATACGAAAAGACAGTACGATGGATAGATATGGCCTAAGAAGTTCTGGCTAGGAGATTGGGTTTTAAGCGGGACCGTTGTAACCCCTCCAATCTTTCCTGGGAACTTTCTTAGTGGAAGGATTATCCATACGGTACTATTTTCGTATATGTGACTGTTTGTTATGAAACTGTTGAAGACTAGCAGGATGACGGCACAAAGGAACAATTAGGTTCTGTATGATCAAGGATCTGATGGAGTGGTGATTTCTCCAAGGAAGTTAGATTCGGTGACTGTAATTTCTCGAGGGGAGAATTGATGAAGACCCTAATAATGGAAGAGCAATACAGTAAAGGGATAAAGATTGGCACCCTATTTTGACTTGGATAGATGTTGTGACAGGATGAGCTGCTGTCAAACATAAGCAAGGAATAGGGAGAAATCTGGAGAACAGAAAATGCACGAGGACACACGAAGATTGTGCAGGAGTACCCGGAGGATCCAACGAGGTACTGTAATGAGATAGCAAGTGCAAGAAGAATAAGTGTTCCTAGATGAAGCTTAGAGCAGAGACTGTGTGAAGGTTGTACAACAGGAAGTCTCTTGTGCTCTTGATAAAGACAATAAGCGAGGACCTTTCTAATGCATGCAAGGATGGAAAGATGAGCTGTTGTAAATGCACCTAATTGAGGGGGTGCAAACATCTGTGATAAAAGGCGACCGTCTATGATGAAAGGCGAAGACACCAAAGAGAGTTGGTGTAGGTGGAGTTGTCAAGTGTAATGATGAAAGACGTAGAAACTCCAAACATAGAAATCGAGGTGGAGGATTGCGAGGAGTATACCGCAACTTTCTCTTTCTATGTGATCAGTGGCAATGAACTCTCCCAAGTCCACATGGTGATAGAGAATCTTAGTCACTGGAGACATCCCCGATGAAGGAGGATGTGACTGCTTTATGACGAACAAAGACACCTCAGATAGAAGGTGTGTAGGCCATGAAAGGAACCCAAGTATAAACCGTCGCATGATGATGAGTGGAGACACCTCAGGAGAAGGTGTGAGGACCATGATATGAGTCCAATTTCAGACCATCTCATGAAGACAGGTAGAGACACCTCAGGAGAAGGTGTGAGGACCGTTATATAAGTTCAAGTTTAGACCGTCTCATGACGATAGGCAAAGATACCTTAGGAGAAGGTGTGAGGACCGTGATATGAGTCCAAGTTCAAATTGTCTCATAATGACAGGAGAAGACACCTCAAAAGAAGGTGTGAGGGCCATGATAGGAGCCCAATTTCAGAACGCCCTAGAGCCAATGTGATGGCTGGATATAAGTGGACAAGTGTATAGCTAATGAAGTGGTTATGATGAGTATGGAGACAAATGCAAGATTGACTTTCATGGATATTGCCCTCATGCTAAAGATCAATGAGCTAGAAGACATTTGCCTTGGATAATAAGTGGATGACTTGTGGAGCATTAAGACTGTTGTGCTTCTTTTATAGTTTGATAAAATCTAAGAACAAAAAATTAATATAGACTTACCTTTTCATGTCACAATCATAATGGATTTTAAATGAATTAAGTTCATGATTGGTTACGGCATACTGTATTTTTTTCAAAGACGAACGCTTCTTTTCTCTATTGAGAAACAAGAGGTTACAAAGATGAGAGAATTTTGTGGATATGATAAAACATAAAGAAAGGAAAAGAAAAGAAAAGGGGGTTTGCTCTAACAAAGTTATAGATATTGAAGATCTTCACAGTTCAATAATGACCATGCCCTTTTGCATGTTTTCGTGGAGTTAAAATGTATTATAAGATTATGGATATCGTTTTCAAAGGAGATTATGCATATCTTCTTCTTGTTTTACATTAAATTCATGTGTGTTTAGAGCATGCATGCTACTTTTACCCCCAACAGCACCTGAGGAAATCTTTTAAGCAATAAGTTGCAGTTGATCGGTGAATTTATGACCACAAAAAATTGTGATAAAAACCAAGCAATTGGGATCCTATAAGTACTTTTAATTGAAAGATTTCACCATATTTTCATCTTTTTATTTTTATTGCTTTAGATGAAAAAAAGTATCTTTTTTAAAAAAATATCAAAACTAATTATCAATACAATTAAAAAACTTGGGATGTACACATTCTTTATTGAACAGTGAATCATCTAAAAGTATTTTATTTTTATTCGTATTAATTTTTTTATAACTTGATATTTTTTTAATATGATCTTTTTATATAAAATTAATTTAAAATTAGGTTTTATAATTTATTTTGATTATCTTGATATAAGGTTTTTCCGGTGTTAGGAAACAAATCTAACGATTAATTGATGCATAATTTAATAAAATCAAAGTTAATTTTGTTGATTTTATTTCACTGGTTAAATCCCTCCAAGTTATAAAAATCCTTCCAGGTTATTATTAAAAACTCTAATGATATAAAAATTGAGGAAACATGCATTTCTCTTGTAAAAAATCTCTTTTATTTATTTATTTTTAAAAAAATGATTTTTTTAATAGTAGAATTATTCTAACAAAAACTTAAAGAAACCAAAATAAATATTTGCATAATTCAAATGATTTAGATTAAGTAAGGGAAAATATGCATTTCTATATTCAAAGCTTAATTCTTGTTGTTTATTGCACCTAATATCACAGCCCTCTCCTTCTTTCCAAGGAAATACGAAGGAACAGAGTTTTCTCAATGGATTGAGATGAGAAAAATACCTAATATTTATAAAGAAATTATCACTTAATATTATAATTATTAAAAATTTTAACTGATTTACTGAGCTTTGTGGTAAAAGATTGGTTACATAAGAAGGAATATATTATCATCCTAAAGTATCCCACTTAAAATAAATTGTATTATTATTTTTTTAAAATTATTAATAATTTATTCTATTTAATTTACTAATAATCTATTTATAAGATGATAAGATGTTAAATATTATAAATTAAATCATTATTGAATTAAGCATAAATATTTTAAGGATCGGTCAATTCTTTCATTACATAATACTTAGCGAATTACAAACTCTAAAATAAGTCACTCTAGATATCAGAACCTCGGGCATGTAGGGAATTACTCGTTGTTTTATGAAATAAAATTCTATGCTGTTCGTAACAACTTAAAAAACCAACATGTATTGTTGAAGGGAGCAAATCGCCCCTAGCAATTAAGACGCATTTTCTTTCACCTGTCTTTTCGCTCACAGTCTAATCAAGCAAAAGGCCAAATCTAAAGAAAAAGGGTGCAAATCAGCAACATGATAATTCATAACGAATTTAATTATTATGAGAAGTGATAGCATGGGGACAGGGTTAGGTAATGGTGATAGACCACTAGAATTATATTATTATTATTTATCATAAAAATCATTGACACGAATTATTTAAAAATAAGATTTAAATCCAACATTTTTGTTGTGTTATAGGTCGAATCCTTACTGCTTGTGGTAGTAGTTGTTGGGTTTTCACTTTTATTTGCTTTCCATTATTGGTTGTCTTATCATACATTTGCCTATGTCTTGATAAAATCATGTTCTTTTAAGTATATGCAAGCTTAATAATCTTGGAATTCGTAAGGAGTGCAAGAGAATCGAACTGAACCAATACAAAACTAATTACTTGTAAAATTTATTATGTGAAACTTAGAAAAAAATACATGAAAATATCAATTTTATACTCGAAACCCAGGAAAGAAAGCACATTTGAAGAAACAGAAAAACAGAAAATACCACGCACACAAGGTGTTGCACTGCGAAAACAGTTTCCTGTAATGGAATTTATCCTTTCAATTTTTTAGTGGATAAAGTTGAGAAATTAAGCCTTCACCGAGGGTAGAGTATGTTTCACAACTATAAATATGAAGAGAGATATCTTGAGGTATCACAACATGCACTAGCATATATACTACTTAAAATCAATGGAGTTGATTAACGAGGAAAGTGCTACTGAGCTACTTCAAGCTCAAACTCATGTGTGGAATCATATATTCAACTTCATAAACTCCATGACTTTGAAATGTGCCGTTCAACTAGGCATACCAGATGTGATCCAAAAACATGGCAAACCCATGACCCTCTCGGAGCTTGTTTCTGCCCTACCAATCCACCCATCAAAAGCTCAATATGTCCACCGCCTTATGCGTATTCTCGTGCACTCTGGTTTCTTTTCCCAGCAAAATCTTAACGGCATTCACAACCAAGAAGCCTATTCCCTTACCCAATCCACTCGTCTCCTCCTCAAGGACAATCCCTGGAGTGTGAGACCTCTTTTACTTCTGGTGCTCGACCCAGTTCTGACAAAACCATGGGATTGCTTGAGCACTTGGTTCCGAAATGATGATTGCAATGCATTTATTGTTGCCCATGAAAAGACACTTTGGGAATACGCTGGCCAAGATGCAAGATTCAACAATCTCTTTAATGAAGCCATGGCTAGTGATAGCATACTGGCTAGTAAGTTGGTTGTAAGCAAATGTAAAGGCATCTTTGATGGGGTGAATTCCTTGGTGGATGTCGGGGGAGGCTTAGGAACTATGGCCAAGGGCATTGCTGAAGCATTTCCCCACATGGACTGCACTGTGTTTGATCTCCCCCATGTGGTTTCTGACTTGCAAGGCGGCAAAAACTTGAAGTATGTAGGAGGGGATATGTTCGAGGCAGTTCCTCCAGCAGATGCACTTTTACTCAAGGTAAATTAATTTTAACAGTATTCTTATACTAACACTATATATTAGTTTTTCTTCTATTATGAGAGATTCATAGGTCTCTGCGTCATGTATCAACCCTTTCATCCCTACATGTATTAGAAAAACACTTATCCCCCGTCTTCATTTATTCATTTTATATATCTTTTGTTATGAAAAACAGTGGGTACTTCATGACTGGAGTGATGAATACTGCGTGAAAATACTTAAGCGGTGCAAACAAGCAGTTGTGAGCAAGGGGCAGCAGAAAGCTGGGAAGGTGATAATTATAGATATGGTGAGAGAGAACCTGAGTGGAGACGAGGGGTCAATTGAAACGCAGCTGCTTTTTGATCTAGAAATTATGGTGGCTGCAAGTGGCATGGAGAGAAATGAGGAGGAGTGGGCTAAGCTCTTCTTTGATGCTGGTTTCCTCAATTATAAGATACACTCTGTGCTAGGCACAAGAGCTCTCATTGAGCTTTATCCTTGATAAGATCTTAGTAGTGTTTTTTTTTTTGTTTTGTTTTTGTTATGTTTAAGTGTGAAAATTCATGATATTATGGTTTTCAAAACCATGTTCTGTGCTAAAAGTTTAGCTATGAATTGCTGCGAGTGACATCAAATAAAATTGTGACGTTTTCTCTCTAGCGTAAATAAATTTGTTTTATGTGCTGGGATTTATAGCGATCATGTCTTCCCAACTGCTCGCATCAAAATCTATTTTTCCAAAAGTTAAAAATTAAATTCTTCAATAAAATGTGTCAGAAAGACGATGACAAACCGAAGGAAAAAGGATGGCAAGGAGATAATTCACAGCGACTTTCTTTATTTATGTATAAATTCTTCAATAATAATTCTGCTGACTTGTTGTTGTTTTTTTTTTAGGTTCACGTAGTTGTTCGGGTCAGCTTGCGTTGCACCACGACTAATTTCATGGGCCTGAAATTAATGACGATGTAAGCCTTCAGTAACCATCATATAAGCAACCAAGGACTCGAACCTGAAACCACAGAAGGAGCAAACCCTTTAGTCCCAAGTTCTTACAACTTGGTCATCACCTAAATGGTTTGTTATTGTTGTTATTATTATTATTTGTGATTCTATATACTTTTAACTTTTGTGAATCAATGATAATTTTATCAGATTATTTATTATTTTTATATTTTTATACTTTAAAAAATATATTAATTATTTAATCATGTTATACTTTTAATGTTGTTGTCGATGAGGTAAGTTAGTGTACAAAATATGAATTTTATTCTCATTTTTCTTTTCACTTTGATTTTGAAACATGGAATTAGATTCACACTTCTATAAAAACTAAACACCTAAAAATATACAAATGATAGAATTGATATGCAATAAAATTTTTAAAGTTAAAGATTCTCATAATATAATGGAGTAACCAGATTTGATAGCTAAAGATATTCAAAATTAAGATATTATAGGCACTTATGAGGTACGGAATACAACTCAGCACTATACATGAAGTTGCAACATGAATGGCCTTAAAGAAGATTATGGCCTTCAAGCCAAATTTAAATATTTAGCTAGAAAAATTAAGGTACTAGAATTGAAAAAAAATAGTTATTTAAAATCTATTCTAGAAATTATTTGTCAAATATGTGAAATTAATTAACACTTAATCAATGATTATCCAACTTTATTATCTTGCAAGGAATGTCTTCGTTAACAACTTAATGTTTTAAACACTTTTCAAAAACTAAATCATAATCCTTAAACGCAAACTTAAATTCTAGTTGGAAAAATCATCCAAATTTCATTTGAAAGAATAATAACAATAATACACAAACTACTTAGCCATTCTTTTAAGCACATTATAATTTTAAAAAATTTCAAGGATATACACCTTCTTATGTTCCCTCTTGAAGAAAATTTTTTGAGGAAACACTGTATGTATTCATTAAAAAGTCAATGTCAAACAATAGTAAAAATGCTCAAATTATAATAGATTTAAAAGATACTTTTGTAAAATTCACATCAACTCTTATTTTTCAGGAGAAATGTAAGTTTTCTTTCCAAACCATAACATATTTCCAAAGTACAATACAACCTAAGTACTATATCCAATTCACAATAGCTCAAGAAGCGAACAAATATAAAGTCAAATCAGTCATAACTCTTAATGGTAACAAGGCTACTGAAAAACAAGTTCTTAAACTTTGTGAGAAAGATAATAAATCAATTTTTAAAGGTAAAAAAGAAGCTGAACTTGAGCATTGTAAAGAAAATATTAATAAAAAAAGTGAATTATTCTAAAATTTTTAAAATTTTCACACAAATTAATATTAATGTATCTTTATTGGATGTTATTAAATAGGTATTCT
Source organism: Populus euphratica (assembly GCF_000495115.2). Taxonomy (NCBI): domain Eukaryota; kingdom Viridiplantae; phylum Streptophyta; class Magnoliopsida; order Malpighiales; family Salicaceae; genus Populus; species Populus euphratica. The sequence goes on from NW_011499916.1 coordinate 983,482, forward strand.
CTTATGTCAGAATTTTTTAAAAAAAATTATGCACTATGAAAACAAAACTAAATGTTAAAAATAAAGTTGTTTTCGCAAAAGAAATAAAATTCTTAAAAACAATAATGCTTTGAAATATAAAAACCTTGGTTGTCTTATAATTTCATGGCTTATTGGAGAACATAAAATTAAAAAAGTTTTAATTGATATTGAAGATAATGTGAATTTACTTTTATATTTAGTATTTCAAAGTCTCAATCCAATTGAGTTAAAATTAACTTTTATAACTCTTTTACTTGCTGATAGATATACAAAAGTGCCTAGAAAAGTAGTTGAAGATGTGTTAATACAAGTTGATAAATTCATTAATCATGCAAATTTTATTGTCTTTAATACATAATTTGTTAAAGCATGCAATTCAATTATTATTATTTTAGGATGTCCATTTCTTATAACTTTTAATGCATTGATTAATTATAAAAATAAAGTGATGAAGTTATCCTTTGAAAACATGATATTGAAAATGGGTCATTTACCATATTTCTAATAAGAAATTGGTAAGTCTTACCCAAGTTACACCTAAGTAGTATGAAGTTATTGTAGTATGTCATTTTGTAAGCTACTTTATGTGAAATCTTATCACTTACTAGTGAAACTTGAACATAAAGCTTATAGGGCCTTTAATATGTGAATCGAATAAAAATATTTTTAAGGTGAATGGACATCATTTTAAAGCATATTTTAATGATTTTTATTATGAAAATAAATCCATTAGTTTGAATGATCTTGTTTATAAAATTGATTTTTATTCTCACATTGTTTTATGTTTTATTTTTATATGACTTTCTAGTTAGGATGATAAAGTAGGTAGGAACTTTACTCTTGACATGACTCTTAAAATCCATCATAATAAATATTTTACAATGGTTATTAGTAAAATTCATAACAAGGTTTTTTCATGCATTTTATTTTGAATTATTTAAGCTTACAAACTTTTATATTGTTATTACTTAATTTTGCTCATATACTTATTTAGAAAGCATTCATAAATCACCTTGGATTCAAGTGTGGTTTGGCTTGATAAAAAGTTAAGACGTAAGCCTGAAACATTCATGAAAAGCCCAAAACTCAATATTGTTGTTTTTAAGTTCAAATGTTAGCAAAAATCTATCTTACAGCCTAGATATTGTTTAATGTACAACCCCTATATGGAGTTATAAAAGCCCAAATAAACTTATTTTTTTGGGTTGGAAAGCGTAGACAAATATCTACAACTTTCATGAAGACAATCTAATTAGATTATCATTTTATTAATGAGCCACTAAATTAATAGTTAGTCACCATATAATAATTCTATATTTTAGCATATAAAAAGAGACATTAACCATTAATTTAAGATATATTGGTTTTGAGATCAAGATTCATTTTCTTGCTTTATTCATTTAAATTTATAATATTCATGTTTTATTTCATGTTATATTTTTATTAATCTCTTATTTATACTTATCATTTACTTATTATACTTAGTTAATTTCTATTATACTCTCATCTTATTTATTTATGTTTTTCTTATTAATTATGTTTAGTTAAGTTTTCTTCTCTTTTTTTGACAAGGTGAAAAGGGTACACTAATAGTATAAGAATAAGTATTGTATAAATTCAACATGAACTTTAATGTTTGAATTCAACAAAAAAATTTATTAACATGTGTTATAATTGTTATATTAATCAATTTTAATATCTTCCTTATTAAATGGTGAGTCTTGATTATAGTGTATAATCATTGACACAACAAATACTTGATTCTTTCATAACTTACTACTTAAAGAACCGACACCTATATTATAAAAAGATTTTGATATGTTGTTGAAATAAATTAGCATCATTAATACTTGACAATATTTACAAGTGTTGGTGTTATTCAAATAAGATAATTAAAGATAATTAATATGATAATATTAATAAATTAAAATGAACTATTAATGATAAATCATCTTATTAAAATCTCTTTTATTTGTGGTTTTCAGTTGATTAATGAAAAAAGTTTAGACTATTTATTTTAAATAATATTAATTGATCTTCTCACATTAGCAATTATTTTATCTTTGTTAAATATTTATATTAATATCATATTTTAAAGATCTCTTTAACTCTTTTTATTTTATTATTTATAGCTTATATATTCAATCTTTTTATGAATTAATCAATAGCAATATTGTGAAGTTATTACAACTTCTAACATCAAAACAAACACGAATGTTCCTATTTTCCTCGATGCATTTTCAAGATAACATGGTGTAACCAAAACTGACATATAAAAGATGTTGGCATAATGATTAAAATAAGATAATTTTCACATGCAAATAGACCTGAAGCAAATATTATCACCACAATCAAGAGCATGAAAGGGTATGAAGGTAGTGATGTATGGCTGAGGGTTATACCTGAAACAACAATGAGGATTCAACGGCTTTTGACCTTAGTGACCTGATGCTGGTAATCATGGATCAAAGATGGCATGAACTGAACCATTTAGGTGGTGGCCAAGTAGTAAAGACTTGGAATTAAGGGTTTGCTCCCTCTGTGGTCTCAGATTCGAGTCCTTGGTTGCTCATATGATGGCCATTGGAGGCTTACATGGTCGTTAACTTCAGGACCCGTGAGATTAGTTATGGTACACGCAAGCTGGCCCGAACACCCATATTAATCTAAAAAAAAAGATGTCATGAACTGTCAGTATGATGGCCCTCTCATTGCGTTGATCTTTCAGTGACTGATATTTTACAAGCTGGACGGTGCGTTTGAGCTTGGCAGGAGAGAGGCGGCTGAGTGGTTTTTTTTTTTTTTTTTGGTTTACTTGAAAGTGGCGGCTAGGCTGGGAAAACCATGGGAGATGTATAAGGGTGGCTAGGTTTTTCTTTCCTTTTTTTATTTTTAATGTTTGTTCTCTGTATCTCGTTCTCCTTTTTGCCTTCTCTTTGCTTCCATGTCGATTTGTATTTATAAAGCATAAGAATTTCAAATCCTAATAAACTCATTGTTTTTTTTTTTAATTTAAAATTAAAAATAAAAAGGATTGACTAAATATCTTAGTAATTTGTTTCAACCGAATAAGAGGAGAAACAAACATCCATTATAGTTCTTTTTTTATATATATACATTATCTAATTGCATACTCAATCAAAATAAATCCCGATCTTTTAATTTATAAACCTTAAAATAATATATAATTTTAAATCATGTTTGACCACTATAACATATCTCGATTACAAGAACTTTGCACTCTAGACTCTATAGTTCATGCATCCTTAGAACTCCAAGCAACTCCTATTTTCCAGAGTACAAGTGAAATATTGGGATAATAGTTAACCATAATAGTTGTTATAACCCTTTATTTATCCTCAATTTTTTAATATATTTTCAAAATATCAAAATATATATATATATATGTGGTCATTTTGTTATTTTTGGCACTTCTATTTTATTTAAGTTTTTATAATAAAATAAAAATAAAGAAAAAAGTAAAAGTAAAAGTAAAAATAATATATTAGTGGGTGAAATAATAGGCAATAAAGAAAAGGGGGATCCAACATGAATCACAACTTGATTCATCCTTCAAATATCTCGTATGTGTTCTTCTTTTTATAGGATTGAATAAGGGCATGTGAAGAGCACACACCTCCATTCGCAGTCACTCGTCACTGTGCGTGCATTGCCTTTGTCACTTTTGTTCTAGCAACCTTTAGTAGATTCCAATAATCTCAAAAACCAATTTTAAAACCCTAAACGAGTTTTTGTGTATTTGTTTTAATAAATTTTGATGTGTTATTAATTTTTTTAAAATTATGATATTGGACTTGTGTGAACTTCAAGTGTATTGGCTATGTATATAAGATGTGAATTTATCTTGGATGCATATTAATTGTTATGGTCCATAAGGTTAACTCGGGAAAAGTGAAGCAGTTTTGGTCTTTGTTTAAGGATGTTGATTCGTGGAAGACAAGTAGTAATCCTCGAGCCTATTTTAAATATAATATGAGAAATAAATCGAAGTTTAATTTATTATTTATCAATTTTTTTAGTCCGAATGCATATATTTTAGAAGTGAGGACTGCATCATATTATCAAGACTAAATTTTAAATCATTATCTTAAGCCTTATTATTTATTTATCTTCATATATCAGTTTAGACAAGTTCTTAAGATATAAGCACAATAAATATATTATTATTAAAATCAAAATACATGAAGCAATTTACTTTATGTAGAATAATTTTGGGTACTTTTTATTTTTAATTTAGTATAATTAGTCCTTTAATCATGAATATCTAAAAAAATAGTGAAGGTTCTTAGTTATCATAAAATTAAGTTGTAGTTTCTTTTTTTTCTTTTTTTTTTACTATATTTACTTGTTAGTTCTCGGAGATGTTCCTTACAACATAATGGTAACTCCAATAGAAATATCATGGCTAATCTTTGCTTGCTTGTTTCTCAATGATAATGTGTTTCATGTGCTCATGCAGATGCTCTGAGTACTTTGATATGCTTGTTTATTTAACTTGATTAATGTGTGTTTAGTAGTTTGGTTTAGTGTTTATATTTTCTATTTATATGATTAGTAATTGATATGGCAATGCTCCGGTCTCTATTTTATTTGGACCTTGTAGTTCATCAGGTTCGTATTACAATCTTTAGTGCACACCAACTTGTTTTAGGCGACGTACTAAAAATTTATGCGTTCTAAAGGAAACAAATTTTAGAGGCTACACGGACAATTTGTAACTCTAGCTCATGTATGGATTCAAATGTTCAGCTTCATGAACTCCATAGCTCTGAAATATACTAAAAGCAATGTCCCGTGCAGCAAAATTTATACGTTCCTGAAGGAAACAAATTGGCTCTCTTTGTGTTGGATTTTTGTGCTTTTGGAGCATTTCTAACATGTTCTTCCATGCTGGTAATAGAAAATCTTGAAACTAATCAATTAGAGGCTAAAACTTATCAGCATAAACAAATTACTTTTTATAATAAAGGGTAAGGGTTTTTAAAAGCATGTTATATAGGATAGGGTTCAGGTCTAATGGAAGAACACACACACACACAAACACACACATATACACATATATATCACCAAAAACAAGTACACATATATATCACCGAAAACAAGTAGGTGTACACTAAACATTTTAATATAAACCTGATGATTTGTTTCTGGTACGTCAAAGATCTCTTTGTTATCCAACCACCAACTGCCACGTTCATGCTGTCCTCCCCAGGCTCTACCAGACAACAAGGGTAACTCCCTTTTGCAATCTCTCTCATCTCATACAGGATCATACTAATTAATTAGCCTGAGGAACTAACTAGCGGTTCCTTTGCCAACTAGTCCCTTCTTGTCAAAGATCTTTGGATGACAAGTAATGAGCTAAATAAATGTTGAAGATGTATAGAGATTGCATTTTTTTATCTTTTTTCTGCGTGCATGAAAGGATTTTTATTATGGGACATCAAAACCCTATATGGCTTAAAACCTTTAATTAAGGGAGCCTAAAGGGTTATTCCCAGCCACAGTTGTGTGTGTTTGTTTTAGAGGTGGAAGTTGTGGTTTGGGTGTAAAAAGCTGAAAAAAGCAAGAAATATTAGATTTTGTGATTGAGTTTTGTGCATAAATGGATTGTACTTAAACCAACCACAAAAGCTAAAACAACATCACCTTGCATGTCCATGTATGAATCTCCTCTCAATAAATAGTCTTTAACAGAGCAATTATATATTAAGTTCGACCAATATAACATATCCAGATCACAAGAACTCTGTACTCGAGGCTCTAGTTCATGCATATCAGAAAACCTCCAAGCAACTCCTATTTCCTATTGTGCAAATGAGATTATTGGGATAACGGGGAACGAAATGTCGTAGAACAAAGATTTTTGAAGTACATCCAAGAGGAAAAAGCTAAGGAGGAGGCAGCATACGAACAAAATGCATGTCAGAAAGGTAAAACTGATCAAACAGAAAAAATCACATAAGCACATCCTACAATCCATAGTTATCTAGGTGTCTTCTACCATCCGAGTTAAGAAACTAAAAGGTGCCACCAGGCTGCGTGGGTTGAAATGCCACTGATTCTCAGGAGAAGACAGCGAGAATTTTTAGGGAATAATAGATGGAAACTGGGGCTCAATGATGTATCTGGTATGTAGTAGTATCGAGAAAGTCCTGTTCTTGTCCATGTCAATGACTTCAATGTCATAAGAACTCTGCAAAACCACATTCATTCAAAGTGAGTTGTACTTTCAGCTCAAAACACCAGATTAGAACCAGACAACTCAATATATGACCAGAAATGAAATTAAGCTTCGCAATGGTATGCAACTCCATGAATGCTGGCTTTCAAAGTGGCTAAAACTTATTCCCTAAAACCTGGTCCATTTCAGTGAATATCTCCTGCAATTGTGTGGCATTAGTTCTGGTTTTAGTTATTATATATTATGTTCCAAAGGTGTTTTGGTCTTCCACGTATAGCATATCAGATCATTGCAATTATTTGTGGAGGAAGAAGGCTGCTAGACATCAGTTGAAAACGAGGCAACATGACCTAGTCATAAATTAGAAACAACTGCAGTCACAAGATGCAATTGCGTTTTTTTAACAAAGAGCAGGGAAACAGCAGAAGGCAGAAGACTTTTACAGCTACAAATCACAGGTAAAACCTTGCATGGAGAAATAGTAACGAGAAATTATGAAATTGACCGCAATTGGTTAGTATACTTGATTGGATGAGATGAGAGTGTCATGTGAAACCTAAATTTTAGCTTCCATTGGATTAAAATTTGATTTAAACTTGGGAAGTTGAACACAAGCACTGAAACACATCTATATCTACTTGTGTCTTGTAATAAATATGATCTCGAGAGCCATATTTCAAGCTGCATACATGTTATTCAGCTCTGAACATCGTCCCACCCATTTTTTCAGGAGCCACAAACTTTAAATGCAAAGGAAACCAAAATTTGTAAGACCTTCAATAAATTTGCTTCCATCAAGCTACAAATCTAACCATTATCTCCATTTCAACATTAAAACCTGGCTATTTACTTGAAGTTAAACTGCATAATTAAGATAATTAACATGACACATACTAAAATCAACTGGATCGTGAAGTGAAATAACCCACTACAAAAAATGAGAAAATACAGCACATAATAATAAAAAAAAAAAAAAGAACACCTTAACAGCATAATAAATGACAAAAAAACAAAATAATGTTGCTCAAATATCAGACCCATTGTTCATCATGAGTCCTTAACAGGATGATAGCAAAACTTGTTGTGCAGAAAATAGAAAGTACACACTAATCCCTAGAGCAATCAACATACAAATGACACAAGGTCAGCAAGTTGATAGCAATCAACAGCCTTGCAAACAAGTAACAGTATTGATAGAAATAGCAAAACTGAGGCTCTAATCAAGAAGCCATGGGTAAAGGCAATGTCCAAAAACAGACTGATAGCAAAAGGGACATCAGATTGAAAGTTTAGTTTGATGAACATTGCTGTCATTCTTAAGACCACAGATGCTCTCCAAAATGGTCTTTTTGTATTGTTTTGACTAATGTAGAAAAAACCAATGTAAAGAATTTAATTAAGGGTTACCATTTCAGGAAATAAAAAAGATCTTAAAGTTCAGGAAACAAACCCGCATAAAAAAAAAATTAAAAAACCCACTTTAAAATGAACTTGGATGGACACTTTACCCATGTCATGCCAATGTATACCTAATTATGTCAAAATGGGAAGTGTATAATTTCGATTAAAAATAAGTATAAATTGGTATGGCATGGATAAAGTTTCCATCCAAGTAATGCCTAAAGCGGTTTTTTTCATAGGTTTGTTTACTGTAATACATCTTCTGTAGTTTGCTATGTCCAAACCTTCATTGAATTCTTTATTTTGTATTTACTCAACAAAATCATGACTTCATCATCAAGATGGTATGTCAACATGGTAAACTTTTTGGGAAGTACGGTTTTTTGCTTCGAATGGCAATATTTACATCAAACTGAGCCTTCAATGCATCCTTGACACAACAATTGCAATCTACATGTTCTTGAAGACCACATTTTCCTTTTCCTAAGGCTTCTCTATAGGGGATTTCAGTAATCTTTTCTCTTTCAATACTAGTACAGGTTCTAGTCTACTAGTCAACCTCATGTCATCTACATGTTAATTGCTAAGGGGATTTCTATGTACTTGATCTCTACAAAATTAATATCACTAGCATCCCTGTTAAGGGGAACCCAATATCCAATGGAGATTGTGCTCTCGTCAATTTGTGATGTTATTTTGGTTTCATCATGTATTATGTTCTCAACAAAATCATGACTTCATCATCAAGATGGTATGTCAACATGGTAAACTTTTTGGAAAGTACGGTTTTTTGCTTCGAATGGCAATATTTACATCGAACTGAGCCTTCAATTCATCCTTGACACAACAATTGCAATCTACATGTTCTTGAAGACCACATTTTCCTTTTCCTAAGGCTTCTCTATAGGGGATTTCGGTAATCTTTTCTCTTTCAATACTAGTACAGGTTCTAGTCTACTAGTCAACCTCATGTCATCTACATATTAATTGCTAAGGGGATTTCTATGTACTTGATCTCTACAAAATTAATATCACTAACATCCCTGTTAAGGGGAAGCCAATATCCAATGGAGATTGTGCTCTCGTCAATTTGTGATGTTATTTTGGTTTCATCATGTATTATGTTCTCAAAGAGTTCTTTATCTCCCATCAAATAAGATGCATAACCACTGCAATTATTAATGTTATGATAGCATAATTGAGTCATTAATTAGCAACAATTGTGCTTATAATACGCAGGTTTTCAAATTGAAATTATATGACAAGACCTTATATAGCAAGAGCAAAAGAAATGCAGAAGAAATCTATGCCTCCATATCCTCTCCACATGTAAAATCCTTGTACGGAAAAATAGTAGATAGAAATTATACGGTTGAACTCAAAAGGGTTTACATGTAAAGCTTCATTAAGTGAGATGAGCAAAACCTAATTTTTAGTTTCGACGGGTCCAGAAGGAATCTAAACAACTTGAGATTTTGAATACAAATACTGAGCTTTCATACTTACAACCAAAACCATAACTACTTGCAATAATTATAGTCCTATTAACCCCTACCCCCAATTTTTGAAACACCAATAAATTCAGCTGCAAAACAAATTTAGATCTTCAAAGAAAATTTGTCCTATCAAACTAAATATCTACAACTAACTCCATTTCAAGATCAAACCTTTAAATGCTATTTACTATGCAGCTAAACTACAGAATTGCGATCACGCTAGTTAAACTTATCCACAAGTAAAATATCCCAAAAAAAATGTATCACTGAAAATATAAATCAGAAACCACATCACATAAGCAAACATGATAGAAATAAAGCAATCAAAGACAAAGCAAGGAAAAAACAAGATCAAGATTAGCAAGAACTATACCATCCACTTGAACCGGGCCGGTTCCCACTGGATAAGGGTCGATTTACTAAACCCAGATTTGATTCATCAAATCTCCTCATCATCTCATACCCACCTGACTTAGGCCTCCCTTCCTCACCAAACCGATCCGGAGAACCAAAAAACTGCTGCTGCTGTCTTTGACCCACCTCCTTACCCCTAAAAACCTCCGGTCCGGGCCTTTCCTCTCTCCCAACAAAACCCGGTCTAAGATGTGGTGGCACAAACTTATCCGATTTAGGCGACCCCACACTAGACCCAACCTCCTTCTGCTTCTCCTGTCCATGAACCGGAGAAGAAGAAATCGAACCAGCCCCGGTTCGACCTAAAGGACGTAGAGAAATCCGGTCCGATTCCGGTTCAGCCTCTGTTTGAGCCGGGATTTGAACTTGAGCTTGATGGGAAGGTGGGGTTTTCGGAGAGGGAGTCAGTGGTGGTGTTTGGATAGAGGGTATAGGTTTAGGTGTGGTTCGGGTCAGAACCAGCATCCGGCCATGTGTACGGGTTGATGAGGATGGAAGATGGCTTTTGTAGAGATTGTTTGGGCTGTTAGGTGATGATATAGTAGAGTAAAAGGAAGTGGAAGATTGGTGCTTTGATGGGTTGTTGTTCGTGTTATTAGAAGAGGTGGAATTGCTTATGTTTTTGTCATAAACATGGTTAAAGTTAACAGAGGCATATTTATTGGCTCTTGCCATCCACCACCAGCAACAACCACTACGTAGTTTTGTTTGCTTGTTTGCAGAGAGCAAAGGATGGGCCTTTTGCTGTTATTTTAGTACAACAGAGGAAAAGGTGAGAGGGAAAACACAAGGATTGGATCTTGAAGATGAAAGTAAAAGGAATGGAGAGAAGAGTACAGGTGTCCTATTTTGTGCTGTTGGACCTTTGTGCACGTGACAGTGCTGTGGAGGATTTTTTTTTAATATTTTTTGTTTTGAAATATATTAAAATAATATTTTTATTTTTTTAATTTAATTTTAATATAATCATATTAAAATTATCTTAAATAAAAAGATTTAAATTTAATAAAAAGTCAGTTGAACCGTTACTCCATGTATACCTACGAAGCGGTTTTCTGTTGCTTACGTGGAGAAAAGTCAGTGGATTTATTAAAGAGGATGAAGTGGCGAATTCAAACACTTGTTTTTCTTGTACTAGGTGGTTTGCCGGACAGAAAGGTTTCTTGGCTTCCGTACGGTTCTCATTATGTGCGCGCCTTTATTTTTTAATTTTTAACTATTTTTTAAAAGTATTTTTTAGATACTTACCTAAAAATAATATTCAATTAATATTTTTAGATAATTTTGATATAAATATATCAAAAATAAAAAATTATTTAAATATATTTTTAATTAAAAAATATTTTACACTACAATAACAAACATGCATTTATACAAACATAATTATCATAAAAATAACTTACATAATTATTTACTTTTCAATTTATCATAGCTCTTAAACTTGTTTTTTAGGATCCAAACTTATCATGTAATTTAATTGACCTTAGTAAAATTTGGTCCATACTTGACCGGTCATATCAAGAAAAATTTTAAAAAATAATTTTATTTTAATGTTTTTTAGATCCAAACTTATCATGTAATTTAATTGACCGGAGTAAAATTTGGTCGATACTTGACCGGTCATATCAAGAAAAATTTTAAAAAATAATTTTATTTTAATAAAAATAATTAACCTGAATTAACTTGCAAGTTAATATTAATTCTAAATTTTATTGTTTAATATATCTAGTTAAAACTTGATATCACAACTCTTCTAAGTTACTTATATAATGGGAAATATATTTTAAACAAAACTAAAAAATAAAAAATATATATAAATTAAATAAAAAAAACAAGTTATAAATCAATTAGCAAATATATTGCAAATCCCAAATAATAATATCTATACCTTATTTTATTTAAAGACCTTCCTGACTTTGGATGGTATAAAATTTTAACTCAATTAAAAACATAACCATTAGAATTTTCGAACAAACTTTCAACTTGATATAAAATTCAGATCAAAAGTTAAACTTATTTACATAAAATTGTGTGCTAGAAAAAATCTCTTTAAAGAGAATTTATTCTTTTAAATTGTCTTTTTTTATATTATAATTTCCTAATCAAAAGTTTTCAACCATTTACATGCTTAGTCTTTTTTATTAGAAACATAAATGTACTAGAAAAAAAGCTCAACCTCCTTGAAAATGAAACTAATCTTAAGCATTACATGAAATATTATCATATACAACAACTCTTGCAGTAGTTTTTTAAAACTCTAACTCAACTAGAAACTTATTACTAGAAGGATCAAACAATCTCTCCTCATATTTTTTTATATAATTATTAACATGATATGCATTAGTTTCTTTATTATAAAAATATATGGACATATATTTCATGATTTTTATCTGAAATTTTAGAATATTAAATTTGACCCCTATCAATTCCAGAATTCTCATAAAACACATTTGAGGTTAATGCAAGAGCTTTTTTTAGTAAAATAGATATTTTCTTAGTTAATTTTTTTTTATTTTTATTTTTCTATTTATGTTATTAAGTTTATCTAGTTCTTTTTTTCTATTTGAAGGTAATAGTTTTCCAACTTTATTATTCTTATTCAATATTATTAAGGTTTTTTTTATTTTTACTATATAAAGAGTTGTAATATCTTTTTGGCAAGTGAGACCATGCATGAATAAAAATTGAGTATTTTAGGTGTCTTCCTATAATTATGGTGTTATTGGTTATTAAAGATTTTAACTTATAACAAACTTCATTAGCCTTTGCTCTTATTTGCATTAGTTAGTATCAGAACTTAACAATTCTTCATGATTTTGGTTTGCGGTTGTAGAGAACAATTCTTAATGGTTAATTGTTATGTGTTGTTGAATGACCATGACTAGGATAACCATATGATTCTTCATGGTTTTGGTTTGAGGTCATAGAGAACTTGTATTAGAGCTTAACAATTCCTAGTGGTTAGTTATTATGTGTTGTTGGATAATCATGACTGAAATAAGTTGTAGAATAAGACATGATTATGAATGATGGGATAATGATGTTACTTCTCAAGAAAAAAAATCAAAGAAATAATATGTTATTTTCATCTACATCAATTATTATTATTGAAAACTCTAATGGTGAGATCCATGATGAGGCTGCTCACATAAAAATATTGTGTTAAAAATTCATGATAAAATGTCTCGTATAAAGGTGTTGGGATCTATAATGGGGTGAACCATAAAAAAATGATGTTTATAATGGAGGGCAAGTTTCTTTTAACCTGAGGGCAAGTTTCTTTTAACCTGAGGAAACTAATGCAAGAGCTTTTTTAGAGAAATAGATATTTTCCTTTAAAAAATTATTTTTTTCATTATTTTTATTATTCTGTTTTGTATTATTATGCTATTTTTTTTTATCGTTTTTGAATGTAACAATTTTCCTCGTTTATTTTTTCTCTTTAGTATTGCTAGGGTTTTCTGTTTTTTTTTTTTTTCTATATGAAGGTTTATTATAGCTTTTGACAAGTGAGATATGGATTAATAAATATTGAATATTTTGAGTATCTCCAATAGTTATGGTGTTTTTGGTATTTAAGTGTTTTGACTTCTAACAAATCTTGTTATTATTCCCTTATATCTGCGTTAAAGACACATCTTCTATAATATATTTTATAAGAAAATTATTTATGAAATCACCTTTAATTTGGCTCCCTTTTCATAAAGAGCTTCAGTATTAAGATTAGGGTTCATTTCAATTGAGTTAACATGAATATATTTTATATATTCAAGATAATCATAAAATCAAGATTTCTACGTCAAGATCTTCTACTTTAATATTACCTTCCTCATTTTCATTGAATTTTAATGGTTGATTCTAATTTATAAAGGAACCATAATCATAAGAAGAAGAAAAAAATTTCAATATCATATTTATTCTGATAAAAAAAAAAAAGATGTCTTTTTTGCTTATGTATTTGAAATGAGTTTTTTAAATTAGTCATAGATCTTTGATCATTCTCCTCACATTCCTTTAGTTTTCTCCTTTTCATCTTCATTAATTAACAATTCAATTTTGAAACATATATTTGCACGTCTTTTATCACTAATTCTTGAATTTTTTTTCCAAAAAAGAACCTTTTCAGCCTCTTTGATACCAATTGAAACAAATAAAAACAATACAAAAAAAATAACAAGCACAAATATTACACCAAATTCTACGAAATAGAATCACCATAAAAAAATCATAATTTCAAATTTTATTAAATAACATTCTCTAATCAAAACTCAATGTTACAACTTTATAGGCTACTCGTAAATTAGAAAAATAATCCTAAACAAATTTGAATAAAAAAAATTCTATAAATAAAAAATAAAATCATAAATTAATTAAAAACTATTGAAAATCTTGAACAATAATTTATAGGCCTTATTTAAAGGTTTTATCAACCTCGTATAAAACAGGATCTTTAGAATCTTGTAGCAAAATTTTAGCTTGACTCAATAATCAAATCAAAAGTTATGTTTGTTAATATATGGTTATATCTTGGGAAAACAAATCTCATGCATCAACATATTTTTTAATACATTTTATTTGGTATTTAGATTCATCAATTGATGCAATAAATAATGATATATTATTATATTTAAAAGAAATGAGAATAATATAGAATTTAAATCCAATATGCATAAAAAAATCATCTCCATAAAAAAGGTTAGGTTTTTCATAAATATACTCATTCAACGGGCCAATCTTATAAAGACTAATGAGATCTAAAACATCTCTTGTTTGACTTAAATTTCTATAAATACAAGACTAAAAGAAAATAACATGAATATAAATGATACATATTAGTGATAGATTTATTTATTTTAGAAATAATATCAATATCAATAAAAATAGTAATAATTATTATTAATATTATTAATAATATGATAATATTGATACCTTTATCGAATCCTTAAATGGTAAAAAACAAATATCAAATCACTTAGTCATACATTTAAAAATGAATTATGTTTTTTAAAAAATGAGGTGATATGAAGCAATCTAAATTTTTTCAATTGATACAATATAAAATAATATAATATGGACTAGAGCCCATAAAATAGTTGTAGAGTTATTGGTTTACAGGTTTCCAAGTCTATGGCTAGTTGAGGCCGAAGGCATAGAATTTCATATTTTTGGCAAATAACCATCACAAGTATAAAATCGAACTTCTTTTATGGTCAAATCTATAGAGTTCAAAATTGGTTGCGAAAACTTGAGATGATTTTGGTAAAGAAGCCATCGAACTTTTTTCATGGTCAAAGCCATTTGCAGTAGATATAATTAGCATCTTTTTGATATTCATAAATGATAAAGGTAAATAGAGTAATTCACTCTCAATAACAAGGTAGTATTTTGACTTAGTTTAAATTGGTTAACTTAGTTTAAATTCACTCTCAATAACAAGGTAGTATTTTGATATATGAGAAAAAAACATATGTATATATATATATATATAATGAATTTTGTAATTTTAAAAGCTGAGTCAACATGACACCATCAAGGCCCTATAAAGTAACCAATCTAGTTTGAACTCCTTTATATTCAATGTTGTTATTTGTTAGTATTTTTTGTGTTTGAAAAATTATTTTTCCTTTAGGATTGCCATCAAATACAGTATAAAGATATTTGTTTATCTTTGTTCTCTTTCCATCCATATAATAAAGAATTTGTTTCTTTTACCACTAATGATTTATGATGGAGTTTTTTTAAATCATCATGAATTAAAAAAAATAGAATTACTCACACCAAATTTAGCTATGTTCACCTTTACAATAGCCATTATGACACATACATCCTTTGTCATTATCATAACTCAATTTTTTACTCCATATTTTTATATATTTTGAAAAGAATAGAAAAAAAACATGTCTTTTCAATAGTTATAGTTAATTTTAATTATTTCGTTATTTTCTTCAATTTTTATGTGTCAATAAAGACTTGAAAATCATAAAAAAATACAAAATGTAAAAATACAAAAATAATTATCAAATAAAAAATAGTTGGGGTTTGAAATCATACCAATATTCAAACACTATAGGAAAAAAAAAAGTTTGAGAACCTTTAGGCCATAACTGAAGAGGAAATTAAAAAAAGGGTTAATTTAATTTAATTTAATTTAATTTGGGTAAAAGTGAAAGAAATTTGAAATTCAAAAAATATCCAAGTTAGAAATTAATGAAGGGCTTAATTGAAGAAGAAAGTTAAAAATGGGAGTTAAATTAGTTAAAATTGCATAATTTTGAGAAATAATGATGAATTTGCAACAAATAATTAAATCAGAGAAATTAATTATTCAATTAGGGGACATAATTGAAAAGATAAATGAGAGTAAGGGGTTTTGGAAAACCAAGAACTATATTGAAATTGAAAAGATTAATTATTTCAATTTAAGGTTTAGATTGAAAGAAATTTCAAAATTTTAAAGCTAATGGTTGTAATGAAAAATAAAAAATATTTTGAAGACCAATTGAATCTACTTACATAAAATCAAAACATTTTGAAGACCAATTGAATCTATTTACATAAATTCATTTTGATCCTATTTGTTTTGATCCAATCAATTCAACCTAATTTATTCCAATTAAGTCCAATTGAGCTAATTTAATTCAATTCAATCCCAAATTAATTCTATTTCAGTCCAATGGTTTTTAATTGATTCATTTTAGTCTAATTAAACCCAAGATCAAAAATTTAATTTCAGATTCTTTATTGCCATCTCCAACATTCAAGTCCAAATTTTCAGTTACTATCTCTAACATTCAAGTCTAGATTCCAATCTCTTAATTACAGCTCCTTAATCCTAAATTTTAAGCCCAATCAAATCTCCATCAAGCCAAATTCCTAAATTTTAGTTCATTTAGTTTTTATTAACACCAGAATTCTACCTAAATCATCATTCAATCCTTAAGATTAGATTAAGAAGTTATTCTTAAATAGGACATTCTTTTTTTAATGTTAGAGGAAACAATTCAAAAGGGGTAGATTCATTACAAAACAGGGTCTCTTATTCAAAACAACCAAAAAAATAAAAAAATAATAAAAGGGGGAGCGAGGAGGGGCAATCACGATTCTAGCTTTTGGAACATGAAAAAAGCTAAAGAAGAACCAACCTTAAATCAAAACACTTTCAATTTTCTATTAACCTTTAACAAAGTGAAACGACATTGTCACCCACCTTTTCTACTCCAATAACAGAGGAAAATCAACACATAACCTCTCAAACACAAGCATTATAACCAAATTTCCAGGCCTCCATTAAGAATTCCCCATATTGTTTTTCGATCATATGCTTTTAAGTCTAGGAGGTTTAAAAATCAAAGTGTAGACAACACATGTACAACAAAAGCCAATCTATATTTTCTAACTATTCTATAGTGTTTCTCTATTATAAAGGTTGATTTCAAACCCTAATTAATTATTTTTTCTTTTTAAATTTTATGTATATTGATTTTTTTACATTATATAAAAGTTCAATTTTCTTTTTTGGTAGTGTTTGGCTAGAAAACAAATAATAGGTAAAAAAATGATATAATTGTAATGATAAAAAACATTAATAAATAAAAGTTATTTCATTGTTTTGAATTCTTGGGTTAGGCCAGCGTGTTCTCATCGAAGCTCTAAATAAGAATGATGGTTTACGAATATATTTTAAAAAATTAATTATGTTAAATAAGCCAAAGCCCTATATAAATTTTTACTATTCTTATAGGTCCAATACCCATTTTAGAAACAATTTAGGTGACACATATCCTTTGAAGGGATCAATGTCCTTATTTTAAAATTAAATATGGGTTATACTCACTTTTAACAATTTCAATAAAAAAAATTTTATAGAACTTTATGTTAACATTTTTTACGAGTGTTTTATTTTTAGGGATTGACATTAATTTTTTCATAAACAAATTAAAAATCTTAAAAAAATAAAAATAAAAAGCTAGTATAATTATTAGCAATAAAAATAATAAATTTATATAAAAAACACAAAATAAAGATAACCTTTCATAAGAAAAGATGCTGTAAAAATGATATTGTTCTTTTTTTAAGCATAACCAACCTTTTATCTGAATCTATAGAGCCAATGTTTATCTTTAGAGTCCCTAGTTTCCTCTTATAAGGTGGTGATTCAAAAGTTTTAACAATACTTTTTTTACTCTCGCTATGATGTCTACCAAGATATGACACTGATCATCATTTTTATTAAAAACTTAGCAAACTTAGTGAAATGAAAAATTTTATTTTAGATCAATTTAATTTCATGAAATCCTAATTAAAATTTTATTCACGGATAATTTTATTTCATGTTTTTGGACTAAACCATGAATTACAATAATTAGATTGAAGGGAAATCTTTAAGATTTGAAAGTATTTTTGTTAAGTAGAAAAATTTATTTCTTAATCAAAAGTCAAAACATGTCATTTTTGTTCTAGGATGTAATTTGAGATATCTGTTAGTTTATGATAAAATAAATTGGTTGGGATTGTGAAAAAAGATAATTACCTTAAAAAATTAGTCGTTTTTGAAAATTGGCTCAGGTGGATTTTTTGACAATTAGAAACCTATTTTGGAAGGAGGGTTAAATTCTGAAATGAGAGTTTTGTCTTGTAAATCTTGCTTTACATTATTTTGATGTTGCTCATTCATTTATGAAAACCATAAAAAATAATATCTTCACGCAAAAATTTTATTTGAAAAACATAGTTTTTCTCTTTTTAGTGGTTAAAAACTTATCAACACAAATAAACTATCTTTAATCAAAAAGAGCTTTTAAAAGCATATAATGTAGACTAAGATTCATGTCTATAAAAAATATAAAGCTTAAAATGTTATTGATGTATCACTTATTCATCTATGAAGATGTTTTAAGCTTATCATCTTGATTTTGATATTTTAATGAGTTATTCATTATAATCTCAATTCTTTAAATTCAATCTTATTTTTTAAAATTGATATTTTGCCTAAAATTAATTGATATTTAGCCTTTAATTTTAGACTTTGTGCCAATGTTGAATGCATTTTAAGTAGCTTTTTTTATAGCTTTATTTGTATCATATTTGTTCCTTTCACATTTCTCTTTCTTTTTTATATTTGGAGAATTTCCAAAACTTGCCCTTAATATAAGGGGTGATCCTAGTCTGGATTATTACTGAAGAAAGATATTTAAAGCTTAAAAGAAAACAACAAATGATAATATATATATATACACGCGTGCGCGTGCGCGCACACACACGAAAAACAATATTGTTTTCATCTAAAACTCAAATTTGTTTATATTGATAAATATCAACCTTATTCAAAAATTATTTTTAATCAGGAAAACAACAAGGTCAACCATGGAGAAGAATGGGTGAGATCATGACCCCAATATAGACTACTTATCATTATTCAGGTAATTAAATCATTTAATTTCATTTTAGACATTATTATAAGTAATTTTTCCTTTTGTGAGGTTTGGTAGGAGTATAAAGGGTAATTTTATAGTTCCAAAAAAAAGAGATTTTACCCTTTTTTTTGTTTATTGCGAATAAAAAAGAAGATTCTGGATCCATAAAAAAAAAGGGATTCCCCCTAGCATTTGCATGACATATTTTGAAATTTGATAAATTTTTCTATTTTATATATATATATATATATATATATATATATATATCTTAATTTCATAACAATAATTATATCATGAAAACAATACACAGTTTATTAAAAGATGAAGGATAATCCTAAAATACAAAAAAAATCCAAAAGAAATAAGGTTTTAATAACAATATCAAAACAAATTCATAAAAAAATAAATTGACAATGCTATAATTATTAATTTTTCTTACCAAACATTCATGATTTAATATTACTCATCAAGATCCTCTTCTATCATCTAAGCCGATCATAATTAATTTTGCTTATTCAGGGCATTCATGATTATATCATGAAAAAAATACACAGTTTATTAAAAGATGAAGCATAATCCTAAAATACATAAAAAAAAATCCAAAAGAAATAAGGTTTTAATGACAATATCAAAAAAATTTCATAACAAAAATAAATTGACAATGCTATCATTATTAATTTTTCTTACCAAACATTCATGATTTGATATTACTCATCAGGTTCCTCTTCTATCATCTAAGCTAATTATAATTAATTTTGCTCATTCAGGGCATTCATGAGCCCCCAAAACTGCCATTTTCTTATCACTTACAACATCTTCATATCTTCAAATATCAATGGTTTACAACCTCATCATTGATATTTGTATGGTTTGAAAGATGGTTAGTGTTTACATTAGAGGTGTTTGTATCTCCATTGAAGGATAACCAACCATACTTGAATAATATAATGACATGTTTTATAAATGCTTTACATGCCTCAATAGTGTTCCCAACAGCTATTAAATGGCAATCACATTTCTTCTTAGGCTTTTACTAGTAAGGTTAAAGTGGTTGAAATGAATAGGAAAAACTTAACATAGCTTGATTAAATGTTGGTATAGCCTTTTTAAAGGCATTGAAATGGGTGGTAGTTTTCCATAATTATGTCTTATTTTTTAGATATTTTAATAATAAAGGTAAAGTGAGGTATTTTAATAATATAGAAGTAGGTTGTTGTTAAAAGATTGAGTGTTTTGATAATAAACTAGTTGATTGCTTTGAGGTTGGGTTTAGGAAAACATGCTGACAATGGTGGTTGTTGGGTTGTTTAGTGGTGTAAGGTAGGTATGATAAGATGGTTGTTTAGTATCGTAAATTTGTTTATATGTTCTTTTTTAATGATAAGTATAATTAACCATGTGGTGCATTCCTATTTTTTTTTAACTAAAATTTCCTCATTTTCTTGGCCCTAACTAAGTAGTTTTATCAATCCTTCCAACTTTAATGACCTGCTCGACTTATTCAACCATAAGTATAATCTCAATGAAGTTATTTGATCCATTTCCCAATGAGTATTCTTAAAACAAACTATTGAATATGTTGATAAAAAGGAAGACCAACTTTTTTTCCTAGAAAAATGGTTAAATATGAGTCAAAACTTCTTACTAGCAATAAGCATAGTCTTTGATTGATTCCTAATGTTTCTTCTCTATTGCTTATATTGATATATGAATACCTCATCCATATCTTTTTCATTTTTTTACTTTGATTTTATCCAAGCTAATATACCATTAAAGAGCAATAACACTTAAACTTTCATGAAAACAATGGATGAGCAATTTGTCATAATTGATCATTTATGACATCTTACTATAATAAATTTTCATATGGGTCTCTCAGCATATAACTCCTATATACTTGGTGAATTCTGGTACATTAAATTTCTTAGAAATAACTATGTATGTCACCAAACACATCTATGATGTCCTTAAAAATTATATAAAATTATGCATTGCATATTTTTAAATGTTTTTCAATAACCAAGAACTTATCAGCCTCTATCTTTTCTTTAGGCTCTTCATTACTATTTTTGCCATAGACTTTAGAATAGGAGTACATCTTACTTGTGACAATACTGAAAAGGGTGTAGAGCTCTTAAAAATTGATTATTAGTTGGAAACTCTAATATAATAACTTAGTATGAAATACAACTTTTTGATGAAAAATATTTGATATGGATGAAAACTAAAGGTAAATCTAGGTATTCAAGAGCTATAAGGATATGTTAAGGGGTATGCATTTCTATATCATTCTCAATTAAAGAGTCATTTACTAGATAACATGTTCTAAGAACTTTGTTCAAGCAAACTGGTGAGTATAACTATCTCACCCTTCATTAAATTAATCCTTTTTCAGGCAATTCTGCTCTATAAAATCCTTATGTTCATTCTTTATTTTTTTTTCTAAGCCTAATGTTGTAGATTCATAAGGGAAGTTCAAATCTGTGAGGGCGAACTATATTTTTTGCTTGACCAAATAAGGATGTATGAATATAAACACAAGAGTAAAAAGACTAAATTAGATTGGATATGACTTAGCTTTCCATGAAGGGTGAAAATAGTTGTTAAATGTTTAATGTTGATAGATAATCCATTTTAATTTTTTTAATAAAGAGAGATTTTATCTAATTTTGACATGATGTTTAAAATTGAGATTAAGGATATGAATACTTCTTAATAGATCCAGATAGTACTGAAGTAAAAGTAATTCTAAGAGTAAAAGTAAAAAAATCATTAATTTGAAACTGTGAAAAATAACTTAACATATTATCTATATATTAGACAAAGGTAGTTTATAACTTCCCTTTATCTAAAAATATGAAAATAATTCAATGTATTAACCTTTACATTTTGAGAATAAAGACTCAAGATTCTGATTCATTTAAAGATGGAAAAATATGTACAAAATACTTCATTAATTCATCATACAAATCAACTCCATATTTTCTAAGTGATAATAATGGCATGTTCTCTAGTAGATTTTGATTGTCTTATGACCTAATCTTACGAGATTTTATACACATCATACTTGTCCAATGACATTACAAGGAGACACTCTAGAGGAAGGTTCTAACCATTACATGTAGGTAGGTTGGCTAACCTAAAGATCTTTATAGAGTTCCTTATATCTTTCATGTAAACAAATTATAAAAAGAAATTGATACCTACCAGGTGAAAGAAATATAAACTAAAGCAATGACATGTTGACTACTAATCATAACTATATAAACTTTCAACGAGAGTATGAGGTTTCTTGTGTGCTAACCCAGGATGAAGCCACATCAGGACACCATTAATTTCTCATGCTAACCTAAAATAATTCAGATGTAAATAAATGTTGTATTGTATGCACGAGCATAAGTCTATATCTAATCCAATATATATGATAATGAAATAAAAATAAATAAAAAATACAAAAGCACGCAAACAAATCATAAATATAATGATCATAAAAATAAAGGCACAACATAACTAGTCTACCATTGTATTAAGATTTTTCAATGTTCTAAATGAAAACCCAAACTTAAAACACATCCATACATGATAATAAAATATCGCACATAATGATCATCCATCATATCCATATAAAATAAAATAAAAAATTCATAAAAATAACCTAACACTCATACACATGATCACCAACATATGAAAAAAAAAATCAAATATCACACACATAAGATAATCAACAAATTATCCAAAGTAAATAATAACAATAAAAATTTTAGATCTAAGAATGATTTATTATAATTGTTGGAACTGCTCAAAATGCCTTAGAATGAGGTGGAGTAGTGTTGGCCCGTGGCTTACATATGCTTGCATATTGGGAACAATTGAGTCTGGTGATCCGTACCTTGTATGTGCTATTGCTTACTTGTAAAGATAAAAAAAAAAATAAAAACATTATTTTAGGTTGAAATCAAGATTGTGATCTTTGGTTATTATGGGTTATGATTTCATCGGGTTTTTTGGTTGAGTTGCATGCTAGAATTTAAGCTAAAATTAGTTATTTTTGGCAGGAAAAGAGGCAACTCTTCTACCTTTTTTAAGCATATTAAGACACTCAAATAACGAGAAATGATGTGCGTCACTTATTTTCAATGATATAGGATGTAATTTAGTCAATTTGTGAGGGGATAAAATGATGGCCAACTATTGAGATTTTATGTGATAATTTATAAAGTGAGTAGGCTAAAGCCATAGAGATGAAATTGAGGCTTGTGGTAGTAGTTGTTGTAAATATTTTTGGTTTTTTTTTTAATTTAAAAAGGAAAGAAGATGATGAATTTTTTTTTGTTATTCTCTTTATTTTGTTTGTTTCTTTTTATTCTCTCTTTTATTATTATTTATTTATTTTTATTCATGGAGTATCTTTCCATAACTTTTTCTATATAATCACCAATGATTTTTTCTCTTATAGATTTTTTTTCTCATCCCCATTTATTTCTCTTGTATAGTCTATTTATAACTCACCTTTTACTTGACTTTTTATCTCAAATTCTTCTTTCTTTTCTTTATCTTCTTTTCTCTTGATCTCCTCTTATAGTTAAACATGATTTAAACTCTTATGTTTAATTTTGGTCTTTTTATTTTAATGATAATTTTGCACTTTAATTTCTATTTTTTAATAGCCCAAGACTAGGAAGCTCTAAACTTGTTAACAAAATTTATAACAATTCTCTTTTTTATTTTATTTTAAAAAATATATTGAAAAATAAGGGTTAAAACTAGTTACACAAATGATAAAAATACTCAATACTAGCTAATTTTTTTTCCACCACACTTTTATGAGAATTTGATGAATAAACGAATGGATTATAGTGTTTATGGTACTACGAGAGTTTTTTTTTTTTTAATTACTTTAAGAAACATGACCATAGAAACACTTGCATAACCTTGAATGATTAATCTTAGCATACCCATTAAATCTTATGCAATTAAGTACCCATCTATTAAAGAAACTACGAATATCAAGTGTTTATGATATGAATAAATAACGAGTGATAGCATGAAGAGATTGAATACAAATAATGACATAGATGGGTACCAACAATGTAGGATATAGTCAACAAAAACCTAGATAGAAAAAGAGAAAAAGAAACACCACTCATTTAGTGCAAAAATAGATTGGTGGCATGCTCAATGCTGCCTGCCGATTAAAAAATTTAACCTAATATGTATGATTATATTTTTTTTAAAAGAAGGAAAATTGATAATCAAGTTAAATCTTAATTAATTTAATAAAAAAAGATATAGCAACAAGAAATAAATAAAATATTGTCCTAGATAAAACTTAATTAACACGTAAAACTTGTGACTTGAACATTAGATATGTCCAAATTACATATATATTGTGCATCCTACGTTACAAGATCAAGATAATTCAATAAAAAAAGAAATTAATGATAAATAAATGAAAAACTGGTAAGGTTAGGAGACTAATATAGATTAAGATATTTAATATCACAATATAAATTATTTATCTGACTGTATTTAATGAATTTGTTTATTAAAATTAATTTGTAATAGAAATTGATGCACATATAAAATTTATTGAATAAAGTAAAAGGAAAAGGATACTATGCAAAGCTGCACTTATTAACAATATTATAAAAAAAAAAATATTTTAAAAAATTTATTTTTTCTATATAAAATATAAAAAAATTCAAATGAATCGCAGAACCTCTTCAAAAATTAATACACCTAATATAATAATAAAAAAATCACCCTTAAAAAATGTTAAATAAGCCAAGAAAATCTTAGAGAACAAATATTAATTAAACTATAAACTTAAAAATTATGTAAAAAAACATTTAAAAAAAGTATTAATTACAAAAAAAAGAAAAGAGAAAGACTAGATGCTACTAGGTTTGATAAGTCAGGCCAAATGCCTGGCCTATCAAGAAATTGGTCATGCAAGAGCCCTTTTATTCTTTTATAAATTAATGAAGGTGAATAACATGTCATGAGTCCCAATTTTTTTTTAAAATAACATGTCATGAGTCCCAATTTTTTTTTTTTTAAAAATAAATGATACATCATTTGGATTCCTAGATTTCTATCATTGTGGTAACTGAAAAAACAAAGTTCATGTTTTTTTCATGCAAAACACTTAAAAAAAACATTTTAGGAGCCTTGTTAAACTAATTTATAACCTTAAAACACACAACAAAAAATACCTCAAAACCCAAAACCAACCTGAAACAAAAAATCTTTTCAATCTTAGATATGTTTTTTTTAGGTATTTTCAAGTAAAAAAACATATACGCACACACCTAGTTTGAACTCCTCTTATCATATCGAATCATTTAACACATAAATCGATCTTTTTAATGATTGTAATCATTGCCAATGGTAATTTTCTCTTTCGACATGGAAATCCAACAAGCCCCTCTTTTGGGAAAAAAAAAATAGAAGGGTGAAAATAAACTTTTAAGACAACCTTCAAAACTATTATCTATTTCATTTTCACTTCAATCTTGTATCTTTCAACTCAATCCTCCCTCCCAATAAAATATGCAATTAAGAATTAGATTGAGAATTCTAAAAGGAAATCACTACTCTCATTCATTATGATTTGTGATATGGTGAGCAGTGATGGTGCAATTATGAGCTCCTTTGGCATGTGTTAATTTTGATGAACTCTAAAAACTCAGCGCAACTCATTATTTGCTCTGCTGGAAGTTAAATTGAACCCTCTACCTTAGATCCTCTCTTTTCTGGGGTATATCATCGCTTCTATTAGATCAATAAACACTACGAGCCACTTGCTCTCTTGTATTTCCCAAACAATCTGGGTATTTTCGACTTGCTGTCGTGTGTGTTTTTATTTTATTTTTTCTTGAAAACTCCTTTAAAATTAAAAATCTTGATAGCTTGTGAAACAAATACAATAAAATCAACTGGTTTTTTTGGAGCGAACAATTTGTTTTCCTTAGATCAGAGGAAGGGATTACATTTAGTATTTATTTTTACTATATTGTTGTCAAAGATCTAGGACAAGGGACTCGAATTTAAACAATAATAATAATAATAATAATAATAATAATAATAATAATAAGCATGGAAAACTGGCCTCATCCCCTTCTATGAAAGACTATAACAGAAAAAAATGTAAGCAGACCTAAAAATGTAAGTAGATTTAAAAAAAAAAAAGCATATAAAAAAACCAATAAAAAATACAAATGAACTCAACCATGCACTTTAATCTAGAGAAATGATGAAGAAGAATTCATGAATTGAACTGGAAAATGACTTACTAGCGGACCAATCTTGCCTAGCTGTTGCTAGGTCATCTTCACCACTACACATCGCTAATTGCTACATAGTAATTATTGGTCGGCAAATGCTTTTAAGATTCCAATTTGTATTTGTTTATACTAATTCGACAACGCAATTGGTAAGTTGGTGTCCATTTTAATTTTAAGGATTTTTGTTAGTTTTTGATTGGATGATCCAAATTAACTGAAGTTGCTGACATGTCAAAACATAAGATTTTTTTAATATATTAAATGAGAGGAGCAAACTTTAATTTTTTAATAATATACATACACACACGTATGCTTATATTTGTGGATGAATTTATATGGTGGTTGAGTTAGCCTTTCATACAAGCATACTTCCTGTCGGTGTAGTCTAAAATCACACACAAATACATGCTTAACAAAAACAAAGTTTATATAGTTACCCTTCAATATTTGTATAGCGCGTGATGATTTTCCCATTAATGAAAAAAAATCATTTTTATTTTATCTTTAATATTAAAGATATTCTTGAATTTCCTTTAATACATACTAGATTTGTTAACCAATGCTATGCTAAGATATGCTTGGAAAAAGATGTTTAGCAACACAAACATGTTTAAAAACAAATAACTTGGGAATCAAACATGACAGAAAAAATCTAAGGAGGATCATATTATAAAATATAAAGTTAATAATTTATATTAAATAAAAAAATAGCAATAAAAAAATAGGTGCTAAATTTGCAGGGTAAAAGATTGAAGGGAGTTTGAGATTGAAAAAGAATTCTAATTTTATAAATTGAAAAAATAAAAAAATAATAAATATCAAAAAATAAAATCGATAAAAATATATCAATTTAAAAAATTAGCCAAATAAAACTCAATAAATAATGATAAATAAAAAAAACTAGATAGCCAAGGTCATTTTAAAAAAATAAAAAATTATATAGAAAGTAAATAAATAAAAATATTGGAGCCTGATCTATATTTGAATAAATATTAAATGATAAAACTAAAAAAAATATAAATTAAAAAAATAAAGCAAACCTAACCAAATCGAAATCAAATATAAAGGATTAACAAATTAAAAAAATTTCTAGAATTTTTAAGAAGTTGACATAGAAATATAGGAGAAGAAAGAAGAAAAACAAATCATCAGTGTCAAATTAAAAAGACTTTTAAAACATGCATCGTCTTATTGTGAAGGAGATATTGAGAAGATTCAAATGTCGTCATAGAAGATGGTCTTCGGTGGCCAAATATTCTAATTATTTATTAAAATACAAAAATACTCTTGAATTAATTGATATTACACAAAAACACAAACATAGTATAAAGATAAAAAAATCGGTATGATAATTTATTTGATTTTGTTTTTAAAAGCAATAACATAATTTAACTATTTTGAAGTAAAAATAAATAAAAATACTCCTAAATGAAAATTAATCTATTTTTTATTTAATAATAAAATTATTAATTTTATAGTAAAAAAATTAAAATGACCAATCTAACTCTATATAATTTATAAGAAATAATTGTATCATAGTGAAAAGATCACCTTATCTCCATTTTCTAGTTCACAATTTTAATAATTCAAGGGTAATTTTATTATTATACTACTATAATAAATAGTATTTTATGTCTTGCTGCACGCTAATTTCCCTTCATCCTCAGGTTTTTGTTTTAATAAAAACTCACACTACTAGCATTAAAAAACAAAAAATATAATGGATGATATAATCTTTTATCAATTTAGCATAAACCAAAAAAAAATAAAAAAATAAAAGTAATGATGGTTTCGTTGGTGCTGCCACTGACATATTTGTTCAAATTACTATTGAATCGCAAACAAAAACTATATCCTAATCACTTGTAAAGTTAAATGAAATCACCTTAATAATCACCAGCCACAAGAGTTCAATAGCTACATGCCAATTACGACAGCGCAGCACGTTGGTAATGGGACCATTGGAAAAGCCATTCCCAACACAATCATGCTCAAACATTTCTGCGCCCCCCTCACAATTTGGTGGCATATATATATATATATATATAGACACACGCACACACACGTAATAGGCATCATATTCTCACATGCCATGTTATGCCAGGCAGCCAAAACCAGGATATGTGCCATTGTTTGTTCAAAAACCAACTGTCGATGATTAAAAACTGGAAAACTGAGCACAAGTTTAGTGTGTATTCTAGTAGCTGTTATAATTTAAAATGTTTTTTTTTAATATATTAAAATAATATTTTTTAATAAAAATAATTTTTAATATTAGTACATTAAAACAATTTAAAAATATAAAAAAATAATTTTAAATAAAATAAATAATTTTTTTTAAAAATACAATTTAAACTGTGTTTCAAAATACTATAGAGAGAAACTAACTAAGATTATATTTGTTTTTTTAAAAGTAGTTTTCAAAAAATTATTTTTCAAACTTAAAAAATTTGATATGGTTTTTAGGAAAGTGTTTTCCTAGAAAATTTAGATGGAAAACACTTTTTAGAAGTTGTGAAAAATTTAGAAATGTCATATTATTTGCTGATTATATCAAATTTGGTCCTCAAACTTTTGATTGTTATATATATATTCTGTTTTGAATATTTATTTTTCAATTTCATTTCTTAAAATTTAATTTTTATATTAACTTTGGTCCTCATTTTTATATTTGTTATTTGCTTTTTTTCTTATCATTTTTTATTGAATTTTTTATCTATCAAATTTGATCCTCATTATTTTAATTGTTACTTATTTTATTTAAAATAATTTATAAAATGTTAATTGTTATTATTTTAATTTATTCATCTTTTATTTTAATTTTTACTTTTTAGATTTGATCTCTATTATTTTGATTATTATTTATTTTATTTGGGATAATTTATGAAATTATATTTTTTTTCAATTTCATTCTCATTCAACTTTTTAATTTGTAAGATTTGTTCCTTATTATTTTAATAAACTTGAGAAAAATAAAATATTAATAATTTATTTTTCATTTTATTTTTCATGATATAACCAAATACTGAAAAGTATTTTCCAATTTATTTTTCGTTACACTATCAAATATCAAAAAATAATTTTTTTTTTAAAATTTAAAATTTATTTTAAAAACAAATATTATTTTTCAGTAAACAAACAATAACTAAGTTTAGAAAGAAATCAACGATGTGGAAACTTCTACTCTTTTAATTGTCTTAAAAAAGGAAAATGAAATGAGTAAACAGAATCATAGTTTAGTCCTTCTTCTTTAATTAATGTGGTCATTAATTTTTGTAATTTAATTTTTAGTGCCGTGCGAGAAATGCTACCATCCTACAATGACAGTATCTCTCCATGCCAGAGATTAATCATTATCCGTCAATTTTAAGATGTATAATAGAAAGGTAATGATTTTTCGGTCCTTCACCTTTCCATGACAAGAGAGGTTTATTACAGCGTATCGTATTGCAGTAATAATTATATTTTAAAATAATTTTTATTTAAAAAAATATTTAAATAATATATATTTTTTTAAAAAATTAATTTTTACATGTTAAACCAATACAAAGTTATTAAAAGATTTAATTGAAAATAAAAAAATTAAATTTTTACAAAAAAACGTAGCTAAGCAGGGTCTACGTCTATTACAAAATTGGCAGCTATGCAATAAAAAGATTGAGATCTTCATAAATTCTTATGATTTATTTATTTAAATCGTTGAATAAAAACTTAATGATTAAATTTCAAACATAACCAGTCATGGTTTTAAGGGAATATGAGAAAATTCAAATTCATAAAACTTGAAAATTGATTATTAATTATTTCTTTCATTTATTAGTTAAACTAATTTGGGAAAAACCCTCTAATTGCATCCCATGTTCTCAGAAATTCATCAAATACGCCCTTGTGTTTTCGATTAGATCAATTCAACAAGTTTGATTTAAATCTCGGTAAATTAAGTATAATTTTTTAAAATCAATAATTTTTATGTACAGTTTAAATAAAAAAATAATATTTTCATGAATTATAGTACTTATGTGAGGTATCAATATTAACAAGATATTTAAAAAACACAAATAAAAATAAAAATTAATATCAATGCTATATGTGGATCAATTAAAAATTGGATTTATTTCCTGATCCTAGGGAGGAGAAAATTATGACGGTGGTCATGCTTAGTTGGTGATAACTATAACTATGGTAGTATCTTATATTATGATAATTATTATTTTTTAAATTGTTTTTTCTTGAAAATATATTTTTTATTTTTAAATTTATTTTTAATATAATAGATCAAAATGCTTCAAAATCATAAAAAGAAATCAATTTAAAAAAATTTAAAAACACTTTCTAAACACAAAAAAAAAATACTCTAACATGGCGAGGATGATAAGTCACTATTGTTGATTTATTTATTTTATATTAATTGTACATGTGGGTCTCACAATATAAGAAAATATTATTTTTTTATTTAAGTGGCCTTAAAAATCATTGATTTTAATAAATTGTGATTGAAATGAAATTGAAAACACAAGCATTGAATTGAACTAATAGAAAACATGGGGACTTATTTGATGAATTTATAAAAATAGAGGGTGCAACTAAAGTGGATTTTGCCAGCTAAGTTGCAGCTGCATTAATCATTGAATTGAAGATCAATCGGAAAATTAAGCCAGCCAAATCTATCTAATCTCATTAATTAAGCTCATTTTTAATCTCCTATCGGTGAGTGGGATTTGTCTTGATTCAATTGTGGAATAGCCAGCTCATTCCAACGAAGTCCCACCCCACATTTTATCTCATAAAAGCCATGCCAATCCTCTCTGCCCGCACACCACCACCAAAGCCTCCACAATGGCTACCACTCCCCTGTCTTTCTTTCTCCTTTCACTCCTCCTCTCCCTCTCCCTCAATGCCCAAGCTCAAACCCCGACAGCACCCGCCCCGATGCCCTCCGGTCCGGTTAACTTCACCGCAGTTCTTGTAAAGGGTGGACAGTTCGCCACACTCATTCGCCTTCTGAACAAGACTCAAACTTTCAACCAAATTGAGAATCAGCTTAACAGCTCTGTTGTTGGGCTCGGTTTGGTTTGCATGGGAATTCTTTCTTGAGCAAATGTTAATTTGAAGGTGTTTCCACATTTTTTTTTCCCACTTTTTCTTTGTGATTTTCACTTTAAAAGAAGGAGCTAATTGGAGTCTTCCTTGTACGTTTACATTCTAGTTAATGTCCTGTATTTCTCCATTGATTTACTTTTTTGTTTTTCAATTTGATTGATTTTTTTTTATTTTACTCGTAAGTGAAGTTCCGGCGAATCTTAATTAATTTTTTTAGATTTTAAAATTAATAACCATGTAAGTTTTTAATAACATTAATTAAAATTTATGATAATCAAACTAAAAGTGAAAACAGATGATATTAATTGGTTATCTACATATTATATATATACATGGAGCTGATTCACATGCATGTGGAACATAAATACAATAAAATTGATAAGAAGAGATGCAGATTATAAAAGTATGAACCCAGAATAAAAACATGGCCAGCTCATTTTATTTAACTCGTGCGTTCTAACCTGACTAGCAGATCAGTACCATTTTCTTATTCATTTTTTTAGAAGAATGACTTCAAGATGTGTGTTAAAAGTGAGCCATGTCGCAGCTAGCATTCCTAAATCTTTAGGTCAACTTCAGCTCTTCAATGTCCTACTGGTGGTTCATATATGATAGTCACGCATACGAAAATGAAATTCTTCACTATCCAATTGTTAGTATAGAAAGGATACTTGCAGAGGAAAAGTGGCGCGCATAGGAAAAATATGTATGAAAATATCATGATGTTAGTCCATGGAACCAAAAGAATACATAGAAAAACATGTCTAGTATAGTTTTGGGTGAAATTTTCGCTGAAAATTCTCACGATTTAGGCCTAGACTAAATAGTTAGAGAATATTTTTTTGGTGAAGAGTTGTTGAAGACTGAAGGAATTGAAGTTCATGTGATAGGGATATTAATTTTTGAATATTAAACCTTGTCATCTAGATACACATAATAGAACAATTAGTCTACTAATAGCATCAACCACTTTGTTTAAGTTGCTTGATTGATACTTTAGTGAAAAAAAGTGATTTCTGGTAAAAACAACACCCATTTTTCATGCCAATAACTTAATTTATGTTTTTTATTTATATATTTTCAGAGCTTCATGATTTATAATTGTAACAAAGTTTTTCTATAAGTTTAGATAATGTAAAGCTTGAGATTTTAAACAATAACATATCACTTTATATCATAAGTGAAATAGTTCCTCTTTTATCTAGAAAATTACTTTTCATTAAAAAATCAATTGGCTGCTCATCCTAGCTAAGAACTCCTTCAATACTTACCCAATATGCATTATAATTTACCTCATGATTTCTTAAAATCTAGAAGTGCCAACACAGGACCTTCAATCATCTTTTGTTTTAATAATTAAAAGGTGGATCCAACCTTATTTTTTTACTAGAAGGTGCTCCATTTAGACACCTCATAATAAATTCAATAAGAAAACTGAAGTTTCAAATTAATTGCTTATAAAAAGATGCAAGTTCGTGAAAATTTTAGACGTCATGAACACTTATTGGGGTTGGCCAATTCACAATTATAGGTACACTGGATTGAAAATGAACGTCATCAATAGACCTAATAGAAACTAGAAAAATGATAGTACTAGTGAAATTCACATATGTATACTTATTCTTTAAAGTTTAAAAAACAATCCATAGCGGTTTCAAATGAGATTTCAAATTAGAACTATAAATCAAAATATCATCAAAATAAATCATAATAAATTTCTCATAAATAGTCTCTATACTTGATGCATGAAACTCTTAAAAATACTAGAAGCATTAGATAAAAGAAATGACATCACTATCCACTTACATAATCTATGTCTTGTTTTAAATGTTGTTTTATATTTATCCTATATTTTGATTATAATTTAATGATAGCCACTCATGAGATCAGTCTTGCATAACACTCTTGAATTTGCTAATTAATCAACATGTCATTTAATCATGGTATCAGAAACTTATATAATGCAATTAATGGTTTGTGTATCCATCACACACTATAAACCATTCTTTTTAGGAACTATAAGAGCTAGGACTATACATGAGTTCATACTTTCTTAAAAATACCCCTCATCTAACTATTCCACAACACATTTTTGTGATTTTTTAGCTTTTTTAGGGTTAAGTTTGTGAGTTGGTCTATTTGGAAGACTAGTACCCAAAATCAAATCAATATAATGCTTAATATCTAGCATGGGAGGAAAACCCTAAGGTAAATCTTTTGATATCAAATTTGCAAGTTCTATTAATATAGTTTGTACTTCCTCGAAACTAGGGTGTACATTAATCATTCACCCTTTATCTCCTTTATAAATATGATAAGGATAGTAAACTCTTTTCTTTTTTAATTTTCATCTTCACCTTCTCTCTTATAGGTGTCACCACTATATATTTTTTTTTATATATATTTTAATGTGTGTGTATTTTCTACCATTATATGTCACACTTCTATTAAACTACAATGACATTTTCAATAATATATTGTATGTATCCATAGATACCACATCATACTAAGCACTATCAAAATATTTTTATCTCATAAAAAAGAAAACAAAATGTTATTTGTTAACAATTACCTCAATGTCACTATTAAGTCACATTAGTTTATAAGGCTTAGGATGATTCTCAATTATCACTGGGAATTTCTTCATTATCTTTGTGAATACTACATTCTCATAGCTACTATGTTTAAAATCAGGTTGCAAACCTTTTTTTTAATAGTGCACATGGAATGAAAAAATACTAATATACCATCAACCCTTTTTCTAAATCACCTTTGGACATTAACAAAATCTTTCTAATAATAAATATAGTATCATTATCTCTATGCAAAATATCGTAATTACTACCTGAGTTATCATCATGTATAGGATTAGTCACATTCATAATTTTTTTTATTAATAGGTTTTTTTTTCTTTTTATGACTCTCCACTTTGATACACTTGCTAATTGGTGCTCTAGTTCACCATATTTAAAGGAATAAATCTCAAAGATAAAACCTTGACCCATCTTTTATTGATTTTGTTGGGTTAACCTAGGTTATATGGTTTTAGCTTTTTGATAATTATTATGCCCCCTCTACTGTTATAATTGGCCTAAAAACTTATTTTAACAACTTGCTGCTTCTCTACTAACAAAGCCCTTCAATATGTCTTATCAACTATTCATAGAGATTAAGAGACACAATACATCCTAGATGGACTACTGTAAACTACTGAAATATTCCTTCACTAAATACTCTTCCATTTATACTAAATCATTATAAGGTACTAACTAGTAGAAATCAATAGTGTAATTATTGACAAAATTATCCTCTTGTTTCAATATGTGAAGCCTCAGTATATGGTTTGGAAATAGCCAAAAATAGAGGAAATAGTTTCTCATTTTCTTTTTCATCTTGTTTAATCATTAATTTCTTACTTTCCTTTAACTTTTCTTACATCTTCTTTAACTATTCCTAGTAGGAAAATGCTTGATTCTTTAGTCTGATTGTGATTAATTTAACTAGTGTACACTCAGAAACCTCTCTGTACTAAAAAAATCCTCTCAGCTTTATTCAACCAGTTTATGAACTTCTTTGCTTGTAAAGTTCCATAAAAATTAGGAATTTTGATACAAAAATCAAAATTCTTAGGTCTGATCTCTTTCTAATCACGAGATTGTCTTCTCTGATCAAGTCTTTAGATTTTAATAGTGGCTAAAGACCCATAGTTACTATCCTGGTTTTGTTCTTATACCTTTTTCTTTTCTAACTTATGAGTTAATTCTGTAATCTACATTTGTATGTTCTTCGTGATAAGATCTTGGATGTTTTTCTTTTGAAGGAAAGCCTTCTCATTCCTTCCTTGGTTAGGCCTTACTTCACAACCTTTTCCTACCATAATTGTCAACAACACACAACAAGCAACAAATTATCCATAAAATTAAACAAATTATCCATAAAATTAAAGCACATAATAAGCAATATAAATCTAGGATTACTGGACTCTTATATCAATTGATATAAATGGAAGCTACATGAACAATAACAACATAAAAAACACAATAAATTTAATAAGTGAAAATGATTGTAAATCCAAATTCTAAATTCACAATTTATTTATCTAAAAATAAAGCTAATGAAATTTATCTCTTTAGAGATTAATTTACAACACCTTTAAATAGGTAAAAAAAAACCTATATTTATTGAAAAACATTTAAAAATTCAAAAGCATTAAGGAAATTAAAGCAGAATAAAAAATTGAGCTAAATAACAACTTATAAGTCCAATCTCGGGAGATTCAATTTATTTATTTTCTATTTGAATGCCAGATTTAATCATTGTTATCCATGTTTTTTCGGTTGTTAAAGTGATTAAGTTCTACTGTTTGATATTAATGCCTTGTTTTTGTTGACTTTGCTTAACAGGATGATTGATATTTGAGCCTGGGAGGGATGTAGCATAGTATTCTTTGAGAATTGGTGGTATTGGCTCGGCTGGGTTGGCGTGGATTGATAGCCACGGCGTGGTGGTTCAAAGCGGGTTCTTGCTAATAATTATCTGACTGGTTTGGCCAATTATTTGACAATGTCGTGTCTGATTTCGATGCTTCCTTCTCAATGCTTTTTTTTTTAAAAAAAAAAAAGAAATCAAAAAATTTAGTCAAAGTATATTGCAAATAAAAAGTTTCTTGAAAATGGTTACAAAATGAATAATATGGGCTCGATCCATATTGGGCCGGATTTTACATTGAACATGGGCCGGTCCGATTGTTTCTCTTGCACTTCTTCGGTTCCCTTCCGTTTAAGTATTATATTACCTCTTGTCTTAATCTCTCAAGAGTTTGCTGCTGTTGCCTCACTCGAAAAACTTCCAAGCTCTCTAACAATTGTAAGAAACCCTCGCCCTCCCTTTCTTTCTCCTATTTGATGTGCTTGAGTTTATGTCAAAACAGGAAATCTTTCTTGGGTTTCTGATTTTATGATCTGGGCTCTAGTTATTTTCTTGATTTTCTTTTTAAGCAATTTAAAATATTGAACCTTTTGTTTCTAATATGCCGCTGCTATGTATGTAGTTTTTGCAGGAAGGATGTCAAGCTCAAACATTATCATGTTTGAAGATATTTTTGTTGTTGACAAGCTAGATCCTGACGGAAAAAAATTTGACAAAGGTATCTATGTCTTTAATTCTCCCTTAATTCTCTTTCTATAGCTTCTTGTTCAATGCTTATGTATTGGCTAGAAGAATCAACCAAGGCTAAGATTTTTCAACTTGAGTTCATTTCGCTTTTCGATTTCTGAAAAATCTTCACCTTGCCCCAAAATTGTGATTTTTCTTGTACTGGATTGCATATTTACTTTATTATATCCACGCTCTTGTCAAGTGTAGTGTGAAACACTTTGTTTGAATGATTCTGATGAATGATCCTATTATTGTAATAGATCCATTGTCCTTGGGTTCTTAAAGTAGAATGTTCCAACTTCTGTATTTATTTTTAGGCTTTCCTCGTCAAAACCAAAGAATTCAAGTGGGGATATCATGTCTGTTTTAAGTGGCAATCCCCAATTATGAGATAATCATATCTATGCTTCATCCAGTTCTCGTGTTAGAAAGACTTCCTTGTGACAACGGTATGCTTTTGCTTAGAAAATTCTGTGCTGTATTGTGCGTAACTATTTGGTTGGGAACTTGATGTGGTTGATCTGAGTTTACTACAAAATACTGCCTGGTAGTGTGGTCTGAGGATCTGGGACGTTGGAACGTTTTCTCTTAACTTTTATTATGCAATGAATTATGTTTTGAGTGACATGTTTTCATTTTAAGGAGATACTCCTACACACTGCAATCCTGTTATCGAACTGATACAAATGTGGCCATGATCTAGCTACTATTCCATCTTTGACTCTTGTGAATGAATCTTGTTGATAGCATGTTTGGAAAATACGTTTTGACTTCTTTTGAGCTCAACGTAGGCGCAGATTTGTAACTTCTTTTATTTGGATGTAGTGACCCGCATTGAAGCACATAGTCAGAACTGTGATATGTTCATGCACCTTGATGTGAACACTGATGTATACCCCATGTTCGTGAATGACAAATTCACAATGGCTTTGGCCCATACGCTGAATCTGGATGGGACACCTGACACAGGCTATTATACTCAGGTAATCTTGTTTTGTCATTAAAATTTTCCATTGTCTTATTTTATTGTATTAGTCATTTCCTAGTTCATGAATTTATAAATGCCTTGTGTCAGGGAGGGAGAAAAACACTTGCTGACAAATATGAATATGTCATGCATGGGAAGCTATATCAGATTCAAGAGGAAGGATCAAGGAGGGCAACTCGAACGTATGCATCCATGTTCAGAATTTGCATTTCTGCAAATATGTTCATTATATTATATTTATATAATTTTTCTTGATATTCTATTTATGATGACAATCTTTATTCATTTACTTGTTTATCACGGCCAACTGACATTAATTACCTTGTGATATTTTTTTGGCCTCAGGGAGATGGTTATTACATTTGGTGGGCTTCTGATGTTGTTGAAGGGAGATCCTTCATATGTCTCTCAATTCGAGCTTGATCAGAGGCTATTTTGTCTGATCAGGAAGCTGTGAAACTCAGTAATATGTCCCTATGTTTTCTGAACATCACAATCCAATGTTCCTCAAAATGTTGGTGGATTTAGTTTTCTTGTACCATACTTATTCTAACGAATCTATGTAGGGTTGTCCACTAAAACTGGGGTATATTTCCTAGATTGGATCGTACTATCTGTGCTGCATGATATTGTGTTCTCTCTCGAAAACCTGTGTCTATTTGGTAATTGTGCCCGTGCCTCTTTGCTGGTGCTCTTGTTGAAACACTCCCATGGTACTCTGTTGTGATAGGAAGGAAAATGTGCTTAATCCCAAGCCCACAGTTTTATTAGATGGTGTGGTGTGTCTACGTGCTTTGCAGACAAAAGTAGAGTCATGAATTCCTTGTATATTAGAAGAGAACCGAGAATGTTTTATTGACATGCTCATCACCTTCACTTGGATAATTTCATATTTATAAATAAACAGAAATAAATGATAAAGCTTAATTTATAATCAATATTGAAACCAAATGTTCATTTTGAAGATGGTGAATGATGATTTTTTTTAAAAAAAATACTAATTAAAAAAATAAACAAAAAAAATAGAGTCAAACGTGGGTCAATTTGTTACATTTATAATATGGATAATGAGATTAAGATGATTAATAAAAAATAAATTAACTGATTTATCTGGAATAGATTGAAATAGATGGGATTTGTTTGGGTTTGTTTTGTTTTTGGAAAGGGTAGGAGATATATAGATAATTATCAGATGAAACAGAACACACAAGGGATAATCTTTAAAAAAAGAAAAAAAAGAGTTAGATGACTCGTCTTCTGCCTGGAAATTTTGGGCAATGGCATTGCAACTTTATGCCTTGCTACCTACAACTTTTGACGACGATCGTCACCAGAAAAAAAAATGTGCACTATTTTTGGAATTCAGACCCAATTTATACCTTTTTTTTTATCTAAAAATAAATTAAAATCATCTTAAAGATATGTAAAAACTCATTTTTGATCTGAAAACACGTTTTAATCAATCCTAGATACTGAAAAAACCAAAACCTCCTATCTCACATGCCTTCTTTCTCCTTTAATTACAATAAGAGACTTTATTATAACACAAATGAAGTTCAAGGACTGCTTAACACAAATATACAACTTTAAGGACTAAAGTGAAAAAATTCAGAATTTACAAAAAAGATAACTTTGGTGCCCGAAGGGCTTTGTCTTTGTTGTTTTTTAGTTAAAAATTGTTGCTAGAGGGCATTGTATTTTTCTATTTTATGTATCAAATATTATTGGGTCTAACTCACAGTCAAACCCAATGTTATTGAATCTGGATTTCAACCAAATTTAAATATTTTTAATTTTTAATTTTTGTTTTTGTAGAATTTTTTTTTCATACAATAAAAAATAAATTGATGAGACCTTTTTTTATATTGTATAAAAGTTGGGTGATGATAATTTTTTTCATTTAAGATTGGGTTGGGTTGAATTTCTTTTCTCTCAGCGTTGGGTCTTGTTGGCTTTACTCTTATTTTATTTTTTTGTCTTTGTATATTTTTTTGTCTTATTTAATTTTCTTTAATACAGTAAAGAGGAAATAAATTTATGGAATTTTTTTTTATATTGTACAAAAATTAGATGATAATAATTTTTTTCATTTTAAGTTGGGTTAGGTTGAATTTCTTTTCTCTAAGTATTGGGTCTTGCTACCTAGGAGGACCTAATAATATTGGGTTTAAGCCAGACCCTGATATTTCATATTTTATGCCTTTGTAGATTTTTTCTCTTTTCTCTTATTTTTTTCATATGATAAAAATAAATAAATTAATGAGACTTTTTTTTATATTATATAAAAATTAGGTGATGATAATTTTTTTCATTTAAGGTTGGGTTGGTTTGAATTTCTTTTCTTTTAACGTTGAGTCTTGCTGTCACTAGGACCCTATAGCGTTGGGTCCTGCTGGCTTTTCTCTTATTTAATTTTTTTATACGGTAAAGAGAAAATAAATTGATAAGATTTTTTTATATTGTACAAAAATTGGATAATGGATTTTTTATTTTTCATTTGAGGTTGGGTTAGGTTGAATTTCTTTTCTTAGTGTTGGGTCCTGCTACCCAGTAGAATCCAATAATGTTCAGACCCAAGGCTATTAGGCCCGACTTTCAATCAAACCCAAATATTTCATATTTTATGCCTCCGTAGATTTTTTTTCTTTTATTTAATTTTTTATATAATAAAGAGAAAATAAATCGATGGAACTTTTTTTATATTATATAAAAGTTAGATGATAATAATTATTTTTCATTTGAGGTTAGGTTGGGTAGAATTTCTCTTCTCTTTGTGTTGGGTCCTATTACCCAACAGGATCCAATAAAGTTGGGTCCTGCAGGCTTTTCTCTTATTTATTTTTTTTTCATACGGTAAAGAGAAAATAAATTTATGGGATTTTTTTATATATATTATAAAAGTTAGATGATAATAATTCTTTTTCATTTAAGTTTGGGTTGGGTTGAATTTCTTTTTTCTTAATGTTGGTTCCTGCTGCCACCAAGACCTAATAGCGTTGGGTTTTGCTAGCTTTTCTCTCATTTAATTTTTTTTATATGGTAAAGAGAAAATAAATTGATGGAACTTTTTTTATATTGTATGAAAGTTGAATGACTATAATTGGTTTTTTTCATTTGAGATTGGATTGGGTTGAATTTCTTTTCTCTTAACATTAAGTCCTACTGCCAACAGGGCCCAATAACATGAAGTCCTGCTAGCTTTTCTCTAATTTATTTTTTTTATCAATTTTATTTTTTTTGTCTTTGTAGATTTTTTTTCTTTTCTCTTATTTAATTTTTTTATACGGTAACAAGGAAATAAATTGATGGTATTTTTTTATTTTATACAAAAATTAGATGATAATAATTTTTTTTTTCATTTGAGGTTGGATTGGATTGAATTTCTTTTCTCTTCACGTTGAGTCCTGCTACTATCAGGGCCCAATAAAGTTGGGTATAACATTGGGTTCTGTTGGCTTTTTTCTTATTTATTTTTTTAATACAGTAAAAAGAAAATAAATTTATAGAATTTTTTTATATTGTATAAAATTTGGGTGAAAATAATTTTTTTTTATTTGAGTTTGGGTTGGGTTGAATTTCTTTTCTCTTAGCATTGGATCCTACTACCCCATAGGACCTGATAACATTGGGTCCGAGCTAAACCCAAGGCTATTGGATCTAGCTTTTAGCTAGACCCATATATTTTTAATTTTATTTTTTGACTTTTTAGATTTTTTTTTTATTTTCTCTTATTTATTTTTTTATATGCTAAAGAGGAAATAAATTGATGAGATTTTTTTTATATGCTAAAGAGGAAATCATTTTGTACCTGGCTTGTTAGATCCTAGGTATTTAATATATTTTTTATATTTTAAAAAATATTTAATATATTATTTATATTTTTTTTATATTTTTTTTAAAAATGATTATTAATCCCCTGTAAAGCATGGTTAAGGCAGTGTTTGGGAACGCAGTTGAACCTGCGTTCCTAAAAAAATCAAAATTTTTTTATTTTTTATTTTTATTAAAATTTAATATGGTTTATACGTTTTAAATCATTTTGATGTGCTGATGTTAAAAATAATTTTTAAAAAATAAAAAAATATCATTATCATGCATTTCGGTATAAAAAATTATTTGAAAAGCAACCGCTACCACACTGACAAACACAATACTAGAAACTGCGTTTTCACGCCGCAAAAACGCCGTTTAAGCAGACAATGAGAATCCAATATTAAATTCAACTATATATGTCTCGTTAGCGGCTAATTAATTTATTAAATCCTAAACGACAAGTCAGGCAATCATCTCGTAAAGAGGTTTTTGTTTCCCATACACACAACGTTCTGTTAGGATTCTACGCAGAAAGTTTCTCTTTGGAACCAAACTTTGTGGGTTTCTTCTCTTCTATCTCCTTTTTCTCTTTCCGAATGTTTCCTGTTTGGTCTCTGAGAAAAAACCAAAGTAAAAAACAAGGAAAAGAAAAGAAGAAAAAACACACATCTCTCACGCATCAGAGCCTTTCCATTGAGAAACCAACCCATGATTTAATTTGTTATAGAAACACATAAATAATATTACATAATGATGTAACTTATTACTGACAACATAAAAGGGTTAAGTAAACTTTGTTTGGTTGACGAGAAAAGGAAAGAAAAGGAAGGAAAATAGTTTCGAGTCATTTTTTCTTTGTTACAAGTACTCGCACTGTGCCGCTAACACAGCTTGATTCACATGATTTAATTTTCCACCTTTGTGATCGTGCATATTATGTTGAAAGCTTGTGTGGTGCTGTTGATGGATATATTGCATAAGAGTACCATGTTCTTATTTTCTTTAGTTCTTCTTTTGTCTCAGGTGTTGTGTTTCTGTGAAGAGAGAATTTTACTAGAACTCTAGAAGTATGGAGGATATCTTTATTGTTGGTTCAGTTGGTAAGAACTTTGACAAAGGTATGTTCCGAATTCTCAGTATCTTTCACCACATTCTTAAATTCATACTAGCTAGTTTTTGTTGGTGCTTGGTTATGTTGCTAGTAATTATCCCATATCAAGTCCTTAATTTGAGCTTTAATTAAAAGCACTATGTTCCTCTAGATCATACATTCTGCTAGTAGTCTTTGCATAATGTTTTTATTGAAACTAGCTGGACACAGTGTTGGAAATTTCTAAACTGAGAAGCATACAGCAGGTTGTCTTTTTATGAGCTCGTGTTGGAGTACTTAATCCTTATTCGAAATCGAGAAAGAAGTTCTGGGGGATGGATAGGAGAAGCTCAGTCATGATTCAGACCATTACTTTATTGTTTCCCAAAATTTAATGATTGGCTTTAGAGAGGTTACAGTCGATCTCAGCTTGGGGTGTAGCTTCTTGCTAAGAGGGTAATCTCATAGGTGTTACT
>NW_011499916.1:1028494-1046724 GCF_000495115.2 Populus euphratica
GACTCCAGAAGCTTTTACCTCTCAGCTTGCAGGCCATAATCTAAGCTACCCTCAAGGACTTTCCTCCAGCTCCAGGAAGAATCAGCAGGTTTATTGGAAGCTTTCATAACTATAGCTGGAAGCACGAAAAACATCGTATGAGTTTGAGTTGAAGACATCCAGAAAAAGAAAGCATTTTGGATGCATAATGCTGCCATGTTATCTTCTTCTTTTTTTTTTCTTTTTTTTTTGATAAACCAGCAGATAGGGAACTTGGTTAGAACATATACTACCAGCTCAAACCTATCTCGAAAAAAAGCTAATTAAACAACCGTTGAAAGACTCGTATTCATTTTGAATTTTTTCCAACTTGGTACATTTTATAAACAAACTTGGAGAGATGATGGTCTTGCACGAGACAGGGCTCAAAAGGTGCTGACAACTCGGAATTTGATCTATTTTGTGTTGTCTGTGACCCTGACTTCTATGTATTTAGCTATGCATTTTTGGCAAAAAGGGTGTGTACAATAATTTGTGTTTCGAAATTATTTGAAAATAAAACATGTTTATTTAATAGACATTCTAAACTATTTATTTATAAATAATTCTAAATAATATATTAGAAAAAAAAAACACCCCGCAAAGCACTTGTCAAAACACTTAGCTACTCATTCAACTCAACTCATTATTGCACTTATTGATTGATACAGAGACTGTTTCTATGCTCATCAGGCCACCCTCCCAGGTAGGCTTGCATCGTTACAGTCATCTCCTACGAAAAACTCAAGCGGCTCCGATAACACTTTTGAACGTCAAGATCAAGTTGCGATGATAGCTTTCTAATAATCCCCTAGTAAAGTCTGACTCAAGCCAGTGCCCATGTGTAAGGTTTCAAAACGACTATCATGAATAGAGTGATGCAATTTATATATAATTAAATTATTTATATTAAAAATAGAGTTAATATTAAAGTTTGATGATATTCTAACGACATAAATATTTGACTCAACTAGTTGTAATACTTTATATGATATAAGACTACTCGATTGTAATTATTAACTAGTTTTAAAAGGATAGTATTCACATTTGATATCTATTATAAACTAATTTTCAGTATTAAATATATTATGACACTCAGTTTAAAATTTATATTATCTATTATTTGTTTAAATTTATTTTATAATCTTATCATGTAAATCATAAAATTTTCATAAAAACCTCAACTGACTCACATATATTTATATGAGGAGACATGGAAAGAAAATGTATAGGCATTCTAGGTTTATGACCAAGAACATCATATGACCTAGAGTATGGAAACAAATATTGTTTGAATCCTAAATGAATATAGATTGAACATAACCTAATACCATTCTTATCCTTCTTCTTTTTTATGAATAAAGGGATAAGGATTCAAGGAGCTTAGCAAATTACTCAAAATTTATAATATGTTAGATGTCAAGCATAAAGGGCAAGACATCGGGAACATAGGAGGTTGCTCAAAATCCATGACATATACGACAAGTGGTGAAGAATCAAGGAGCTGAGGAACAACTAACTTGAAA
This sequence comes from Populus euphratica, assembly GCF_000495115.2. Taxonomy (NCBI): domain Eukaryota; kingdom Viridiplantae; phylum Streptophyta; class Magnoliopsida; order Malpighiales; family Salicaceae; genus Populus; species Populus euphratica. Next base: position 1,030,039 of record NW_011499916.1, read on the forward strand.
CTTTTCCAACACCTTACTTATCTCTTCAGATAATTCAGAAATTAAACATATTTCAAATTACAAGTTCCCTTCACCAGGCTAAGGTACATCTTGAATAATGGAAGATTACAACAACATCCAATCTGCCTAGTACTTGTATGTATCCAGATCATTGTAAAATTCATTTTGAAGAGAAGAACCCTTCAAGCCAACATTTTGATTTCATTTTCAATCCATTATATTATTTTCTCGTAGGAAACCGTGTTGCATAATGCAAAACGACAACAATCTACTGTCACTATATAATTTGTTTGTAAAAGAAAGAAAAATCCAAATGGAGAAAGAGTTTCCTTCACTACTACATTTAACAATGTTACATTTAATAGTCTTATTAATAAAATATTTTGTTAGTATTTACTTTATCATTCGTGGTATATATTTCATCGACTGATTTATAAACTAAAATTATTTATTAAAAAACTGCTTATTAGTAATTTATTTTGTACTAGAATGTTTATTGGGAAAACTAGAAACAATCACACATCAATTTACCTGAATCAATTCAGCAGAATACAATTCATAATTTACAAGTTTTAATTCTTTTTTTCTTTGTGCAGTAAAACAGAATCAAACAATAATAAAAATAATACAAATAATCACAAAATCAACACTAAGATTTTAACATGAAAAACCAGATATGAGAAAAACCATGGGACCATAATCTACCTAAAAACTTCCACTATCAACAAATAATGGGTTCACAGTCATTCTTCTTCAGATTCAACTAAAGAATACAACATATATATCATCAAGAACAACTTATTCTCGGATTACAATAAGATTAAAGGAAACTTATTTGAGAAAAACTTACAATACTGACAGCCCTATTTTCTGTCAAAACAGCCAGCTTTCATACTACTAATTTTTGATCCAATCGTCCAGAATGAAGATCAATGTGTCTAAAAGCTTCTGTCAAAATCTCAGCCCGATCCAATGGTGAACGAGCTGGAAATCAAAGGAAAAATACAGGCTATTTTGCTGTCTCTTCTTCTCTTTTTCTCTTTTTATTTTCTTCTCCTCTCTTCTGTTTTTCAATTATGCCGCTACACTACCTGGACCACTTAATTTTAAAGAGAATGAGTTGCCTCTTTTTTCAATAAATATGGTGGTTCTACTATCATATAATACAGAACCAGACATAACACTAAAAAATAATAAACCTCAATTTTTTATAAATTATAGCTTCCCTGATTGAATTCAACTGTGTTGATAACAACATTTATAAAAACTTATATATTATTAAATTGTTTGATTTTTTTAATTTTTTAATTTTGATTAAAATTTATTTAATATATATTAATGACATTTTTATTGAAAAATACTAATGTAATTAGTAAAGGAAAAAATTCAGTCGGTAAAGATTACCAAGTCGCTCAACGGAGTGAACTGATTGAGACTAATCAAACGACAAGTTTACTTCAGCCAAAAAAACAAACAAAAGAAAACAAATCAACTATGCTCTTTGTTTTATTCCCCGATTATCAAGGCAGTTGACGTGGCATAAAGGCAACGCCTTGTCAAGTACCCCTGATGAAAAGAAAATCATCTGTACCCTACTAGCAAACTTGGTACACTATGTAAAACTTAAATGATATTTTATTTAAAAACATCATAAAAGTTTGTTTAATTAATTTATTTTAAATAATCTTAATTAAAATCAAATAAATCATGCATCCTATATTTAAATTTAATTAATATATATTTTAAAAAAATCAAAACCAAAAAAAGATTTACTTGGGCTTAGGTGGTCTAGGCCATTAACAAAGAAAATTATACATGTGGGCCTATAAGATCAAACCCATAATTTTATTTTTTATTTTTTTTAGAAGATGATTATAACATAACATGTCATTCACCTCTATATTTTATTAAAAAAATAAAGTAAAATGATGTTTTATATGCCTTTATTTAAAAAAAAAATAATGTGTCATTTGCCTATACAAAATACGACCACTATTGTAGTAACTGAAAAATCAAGTGGATTATTTTTTATCTAAAACTTCATTTTCAACTTATTTTCACTTAAAAATATATAATAAACCATCTTAAAAGGTAAAATAAACCAATTCAACAACCCAAAAAATAATCAGAAACATAAAATCAAACCGATTAATTTATATTTGGACCTTAATCTACTTTTTAAAAAGGATGAACGTTCAAACATTGCTCATGGCATCCCATCATTGAATGGAGTTTGTTAATACCAAAATTAATTTTTTTTTGTTAGAATATATTCAACTGATGATTTTAACTGTAATTCAATTACTTTCATGTCTCTCATATCAAGAAATTGAAAAACAATAAAAATGATTTTTTGGATCAAAATTAAAATTTAAAAAACTATAGGGATTGAAAAAAATAGGTGGACTAATAAGTTTTTTTTTTTAATGTGAATTTGAGATTGGCAATGGGATTTCTTCTTTTTTTACACTTTGATTCTCTTTTATTACAAAAAAGTTTTCTTGATATTTTTTAAAAATTGGTTACTAATTTTTTCATAAAAAGAAGAAATTATATGATACTCAGAAAATAACTAGTTACTCTTTGAATCCACTTTAAAAAAAAATCAAGTAGCAGAGAGAAATTTAAGGTGGAGATAATTTAATCACTTTTGGTGGAACATGAGTTTTATTAGGAAAAACATTATGATACTCGAGTGATTTACTTAGTCCTTTTAGTATACTTTATAATATAATTATAATTGCAATATATTTTAATTTTGGTCAATTACAAGGTAGTATGAAAAAATTGAAATATGAATTTAATTTTAGTCAATGATAAGTTAGTTAAAAAATATCAATTGTTAATTAAAAAAAACTTTAATATTTCAAGTGATCAAGTGAACAAATAATTTGGCTTGAAATTCGAACTTAAGAAAACAAATTTCCAACTACTCCACGCCACTGACATGATGAATGGATTGGAAATAAGCAATATACAATTCACAAAAGTTAACTTTATTTAATAATTTAAGCTGTGTTTGTATAAATACATCAAAATTTAAAATTAATTTTTTATATTATTTTAATATGTTGATATTAAAATAATTTTTAAAAAACTAAAAAAAATATTATTTTTATATAAAAAATATTTTAAACCATAACTATTATCAAATATATTCTTGTTTAATATTTTTTTTCATGATCCAGAACATTATCAATATCGTATTATCTTATACAATAATTAAAATTAAATAATTAATTTTTTTAATAATCTTAAATAGTAATCTCCATATTTATCTTTATATGATGTATTTAAAAGATAAATCCTTTAAAAAATTTAAAAAAAATAACAAATTTTATTAACCACGAGTTCTGTTTATTAGAATTATATATTAGCTACGATTCATAATTTAGACAACGGCGAGAAATACAATGTCACTATCATATTTATATCTCAAACTTATTCTTAATGTAGTTCAAACAACAGCAACTGTGATAATTTATCTTCCCTGTGCAAAGCTCTAATTCAAGTGAAGGAATGCCATCACTTGACTCTTGGTGGACACGCAAAGTTATCTTATGATATTCTGCGTCGCAAAAGGCTGACTTTTCTCCAGTAAATGTCAAATCTTGAAACAGTTCCTGACAGTTCTGCTTCCATGCTCTATGATATGATCAAGATGAAAAATCTGATGGATATGAATAATTAGTCGTGAATCTTATTATAAATCAGTTTACTGAGAAAAGCTAGAGATTTATTTATGAACTAGTGGTAAAAGGTTTATTTGCTCTAAACAATTAGTGAAAAGAAACGAGCTTATAATTTTCTATCCAAGATTCTGCAAGTCCACGTCTTTAGAAAGACTAGCTTGTTTTATGTGAAGGTTTAGAAAATGATGTTTGAGCTAATTTTATCGTTTTATAATTTTATTGTTGAAAAACTCATGCATGACTCATCAAATGAGCTAGTAACGTGACCGATCCGAATTCATTTCCTCGAAATTGAGATCGGTGATGAAAGCAATTTCTGCTAAAAAATGCTTTTTGGGTCAAGTTACTGACTCCATGGATAGCTGGCTGGTTCCATTTCTTTCTGGGTCTCCTACTTTGCCTTCTCTGACTTTTGTTTTCATCGCAGTTCCGTTTTTTCTCTGATTGATGCCTTCCTGGCTACTAATCTTGTTTCAGCTTTCTATGGCCTTTCTGCTGTATTTCGGCTACGGCCCTTCTACTGCTGTACTTAGGCCATGCCTTCTCAAATAAGTTGCAAATTAGGAGTGGGCACTGAATATATGAAATGCAATGGCATTCGTGCTCCCTCATAATGCAATAAGCTGTGGAATGTTTCCAACTGTATTGTTTGCTGAACCAGCAAGGCAGAATGATATTGCTGTATAAATAATCAATCAGAATGATGTGACATTTTTACGAATCAGATCAACAAATCAGAACTTTCCCTGTAACAATAACTGAACATGTCCAGAATTTCATGGATGTTCATCTCCCAAGTAGAAAAGGTTCAAGGATAGAACAAAACTAACCCCTGTTAAGTTCTAACCTAACCACCGAACAAACTAGTATATTATTTTTGTGTACTAGAAGAACATCATTCACAAACTTTTTTGAAAGTTACAACATCTTTCTTAAACATCACGCTCGAAAATTTATCTAGACATGGCCAGCGCAACTGTGAGTCTACCCTTTTCTTGATGGGACTGAATGTACTTCAAAATATACGAAGTAGCAGAAAGCCAGTAACATCATAAAAATAAACATATTGCAAAGAACATTTCCACAGAACTTGTGCTTACAAGGACCGAAATGGAATGGCCCTCCACATTGGTGGCAAAACTGAACCCCACATCTGCATTAATAATCAAAAGAAATCAGAAATATACACCAATCACAAATTGAGTTTATGTGATTTTTGCTGGTTTTAATTTATCATTTGTGAGTTATTTCAGCTCCCTTAACCAGGGTAAACTACACTTTAAATAATGGAAGATTTCAATTGCATACAATCTGCCTTCTGTATAGCTCCAAATCTTTAGAATCATTTTGAATGGAAGAAACCTTCTGGGAGCAAGGCCGGATAGAACTTTGACATTCAAGAATACAAGTTGTCAATTAAGCCAGCCAACGTACAGCATCAATCCAGTTTAACCGAATTAACAATCATTAGTTTTTAAAATTTTTCTAAAAAATTAATTGTTTTCAGTAATCATAAATACATCTTCTGATGAGCTTTAAATGATCATAGGATGTTCCTTCTTATTATTTTCTCATGTATATGTTATGGGAAACGGTGTTGCATAATCCAAACAATAACAATCACATGCCACTGTATAATTTGTTAGTAAGAGAATTCAAATGCCCAAATCACAGCTATTATGCAGATGGAGAGACAGATATACATAAAGAGGGGGAGAGGGAGAGGGAGAGGGAGAGCATACTTGCATTTTATATCCCTGCAACCACTAACTCGCTCAACCGAGTGACCACAATTGTAACATCTAGTCCACCTTTTCTCTTCAATCAGTTCACCAACCAGAATGTCATTCGTATCTCTTAGATGTCTGCTCTCATTGCACCGGTATCCTGCATGCCACGGAATTTTGCAAAGAAAACAGAAGTTTTTCTTGCAGTTAGGACATTTTATCTTCTTCAGGTTATCCATACACTCATTCAAAACCAACACGGAGCAATCTCGGTATGGGCAATAGCAACTTTCAGACCCTAAAACCGTAGAATCACATAGATGATCACACCATTTCTCAAATATTGGCTTCGAGATGATAAGCCTGCATGAGAGAGGGTCCAAAGGTTGCTTGCAGTTCAGCCCAGGGCATTCAATGCAGCCAGTGGATTCCTCAACTGTTACTTCAATATATTTGGCTATGCAGTCCAAACAGAAAGGATGTTTACACAAGCTACCATTCTTGAATTTCCTGATTGCTAGCATAGGTTCGGTGCAAATTTCACAAGTGAAGTTTGAATCTTCTTCTTCTCGCAGCAGTCCTGGTTCTTCTACTTTTGTTTCTTCGGATTTTTGCATTGTGTTTCCCATTATATTTCTGGCTTCTTGCTTTGCTTGTGAACCTTAGAGTAGTATCCTGGGTTTCAACACTTCAACTTTCAATCAGAAGTTCTACTCCAAGGCAATAAAAAACACTCTCAGCTTCAATGCTGAGATGAAGATTCATAACACTTGAGACTAATCAAATAACAAGTTAACTTCAAGCAAAAAAAAAACAAATCAGCTATGCACCTTGTTTTGTTCCCTGATTATCATAAGGCAGTTGAAGTAGCATAAAGCAAAACAAAAAACAGAACAAATCAACTAAGCCATGTCAAGTACCACAAATGAAAAGACGATTGTCTTTACCCTGAAAAAAGTGTTCCAATTTGCTACTGACATAATTCAGCACTTCCAGCACAGTCAATGGGATTACACTATCAAAGAAAGCAAATCCAAGCATATGAAAAAAATAAATGAAGAAGGAACTATCTGTGACGACTGACTGATCACAAAATCAATTGCGAAAGTATGCACAAAGTTGTCAAGATATTCAAGTGTAATACCTCAATATTTTAGTAAATCCAGAAGTCAGATTGTCTTGAAGTCCCAGTTAGTCTCCCGGTCCTTCATCTAACAATAGTTGGTAGTCGATGGAAGGAATTTCTCAATCGATATACATTCCGTATGCTTACAAAAATGGGTTTTATTGTCTTCCAAATTTACAGTGTGTCTGCAGAACCTGTGTCAATAAGATTTGATTAAGCAAAGGTTTAAACCATGTAAAATATAATTTGATTGCTAATTGAAAACAATAGTAAATGTGTGGCCTATCAAATGGTAATGGGATCCCGATGATGTTCAAGACATGCAAAATTCAAGTTTCTTTCACTTTGGAACATTTTCTCAGCAATCAAGCAGAAAAAAAAAAAAAACAAAAGGAGTTGAACTTACAGTATAATGAAATTCAAGCTATATCAACAGGCAGAAAATTTTTAGAAATTCAAGCAATTAAACAGAACAAACAAAGCCAAGGCAATCTTCTTCCACTTGTTAGCAATAATAAGCACCGCTTAAAATAGTAATTCTCTTTTCTAGGATTCCAGCAAGCAATTCCTTTCACTTTCCATCTAAAAACAGAGCACGGAGTGAAACAAACCAAAGAGTTAAATTGAACAAAACCATTTTAGTCTTTTAGACTCATAGGTCACTAGAACGTTTCATTTTCCAAGCTTCCCAATTCAGCAGATACATAAGAAAATCACCATAATTTAAAAAGAAAGAAAAAGGACCCAATTCACAAAACATAATATTAACAAAAAAATGCACAGTAATAGACGTTGAAATTCACTTTCACTTGCAGGGGAAAAAAAACTGAAATTCCATAACAAAGCAAAAAACGAGCCAAGTATTAAAAAATTATATCGAAATTAAACTTATTTGGCTCTGCTTTCTCTTTAACCAACAAAATCCCAAGAAACATGGCTCTCTTTACATTTTCAAAAAGAAAAAGAACTGAACGTACAGAGAAACTTCTGTTCCTTTTCTTTCCCCGGTACAGAAAGGAAAACAATTACGTGTAAGAGATGGTGGGGGGCAGCTACAGGATGAAAAGGTGTGAGAGATGCTTCATATAATGATTAATGTTAACTACAAAAATACCCTTCATCTCTATGCTTGTTTACAATGTGATCCTGTACTAATTGATTGAATCAATTTTACCCTCAATATTAAATTGCAGTTTCTATTTCAGCGTATATTCCAATACACACGTAACACATAAAAATAGAGAAATTATTAGGTCCTTTAAGATCACTACTCCTTACCTCACTTAAAAGTTTTCTTGAATATGTAATAATTCCTCCATTTTTTTCATTAAAAACACTAAATTAAGAGTAAAAATCACTCTAAGAAGAAATTAAAAAGAAAAGTACATAAAAGAAATAGAAAAGAAAATTAAAATTTCAAGTCATTCATAATTTTTTTATAAGTTGTTTTTCAGTGAGAAGAAAGATTTTGTTTTCCTCCTCATGGCTTTAAAACTAAGCATTTTTATTATTATTATTATTATTATTCGAAGACAAGGGTGTTATTGAACTAGATTGTGCATCATCGAAATTAATTTATTTTTCAATAAATTTTAAGGGCATAAAGATTTAATTAAAAAAAAAAGAACCTATGAAATTAAAAAAGGTATACACTTCTTTAACCTCTAGAACAATTTTGTAATGGTATTTAAAGAATAATTAGTAATATTTTATTAATTATTATTAGAGTCCACTTAAAAAAAATAGATACAGGAAGGTGATAGAAAATAAAATAGCATAACCTCTAAATTATTAAAATAATAAAAATATCTTTATTTGAGATTTTTTTTATATGATGTTTATCTTTTTCTTTAAAATAAATTCTAATTAGTTATTCCATGAACATCATAGGATTTTCTAAGTATTAATACAATTATCCATAAATAAGAGAAAATGCATGTATAAAGTGGTTACAAAATTTACTTAGTTCACCTTCTTCTTTTTTGATAAATAAACTCGTGTGTGTGTGTGTGTGTGTGTAAAGTGTTTCTATGTTACCATGTAAATGGTAAATTATCCATCTCAATCACGTTGAATTAGCAAGCCTGGACTAATGGGGAAAAATCATTAAAACTTTTAATAGAATGTATTAACTATTTTTATTGAAATGTGGATGGAAAAGCAATAAGAAAATGTTAATTAGACAAGGCATATGAATTTGTTCGGCAACATGGTTGGTTATGTATTCGTCAAAAACTTGAATTTATTTTGTTTAAAATTATTTTTTTAATGTTTTTACATTGTTTCGAGGTATTAATATTAAAAATATATTTTTAAAAATAAAAACTATATTATTTAAATATATTTTCAAACAAAAAATAATTTAAAAAACAATTATTATTTCAATATCAAATAACCTCTATGCCACCTTACCAAAAGCTACTTTTAGTATCTCAACCAAACCATCAAAGCTATTACGGTGATAATAAGAAAGAGTAGTTTTAGTATAGATAGACTACTTTTCAAGTTTTATCATGAGTTGTTAGTATAATTTGTAAATAAATAAAGAAGAAAAAGATGTATATTTTATATTAAAAAAAACACTTTTTTTAAGTATTTATAAATGTAATTTTCTATTGTGTAATAAATTAAGTAAAAGGCATGATGCACTCTTCTAATAGGTTTTCTAATGCTATTATATGAATATTTATAATATCAAAAAATAACAATTGACACTTGAAACTTATTAACTCATTTTTAATTTTTTTTAATTTTCATAATTAATTTTAATATTTATGACTATTGGGATACAATTGAATAGTAGTTATTCAGTTTAATTTAAAATATAATTATTTCATTAATAATCATATAGTTTTATTAATAGTCATAATATTAAAATACATAATGTTTCATTATAATGTTTTCAAATCTAATAAAACTTGTTACTACACAGAAAACATATAAAAAAACGTATTTTCTTTCATTTGTCTTATCTTCTTATTTTTTTTAGAGGTCTAAAGAGCGTAGTTGTATCTTGAAGGTATTGTCTCTATGTAGAATAAATAAACACATTAAAAACAATGTTTTCACACTTTCGAGCCAACTCCTTATTTATTTTTATCTTAAACTATTTCTCTATTATGACTCATAATATTTGTGTTCATCTAAAAGAAACTCCAACTCACGGCACCAATGCATATAAAATGTTCTTTGATTTGTTGATCCTAACTAATACTAGGGTTAGGACACAAATGTATATTTTAGTTTTAATCTAACTAAAACATAAATTAAAAATTTTAATTTAGTTTTAGCCAAAACATGTTAGTCCAAAATTATCACTCATTTGTTAATTACACAAAAAAAAAAAAACCTTCAATTCAAGTGATCAAGTCATATAATAACTTGGTTTCAAATTCCTATTTAGTTGTATTAGAAGTCATAATATTAAAATACATAATATTTCATTATAATATTTTCAAGTCTAATAAAACTTATTACTACACAGAAAACATATAAAAAAATGTATTTTTTTCATTTACCTTATCTTCTCATTTTTTTAAAGGTCTAAAGAGTTTAGTTGTATCTTGAAAGTTTTATCTCTATATAGAATAAATAAACACATTAAAAATAATGTTTTTACACTTTCAAGTCAACTTCTTATTTGTTTTTGTCTTATACTATTTTTCTAACATGACTCATAATATTTGTGTTCATCTAAAAGAAACTCTAACTCATGGCATCAATGCATGTAAAATGCTATCCTAACTAATATTAGGGTAAGGATACAAATATATATTTTAGTTTTGATCTAACTAAAAAACAGATCAAAAATTTTAATTTAGTTTTAGCCATGCTAGTCCAAAATTATCACTCATTTGTTAATTATTAAAAAAAAAAACCCTTCAATTCAAGTTATCGAATCATATAATAACTTGGCTTCAAATTCCTACTTAACAAAAATATTTCCAACTATTATGCCATAAAAAAGACACGATGAATGGTTTGAAGATAAGCCATAAACAATTCACAAAAGTTAATTTTATTTGATAATTTTTCTAAAGCTATATTTTTTCCATAGTAAAAATATTTTTAGATAAACTTATTCATCCATTGAAACTAATTAAGTTTTTTATTCCAAAGGTTATAGGTGGAATGATAAAAAAAATATTTCTAATTCACCAAGTTAAAAGTTTAATTTTTTATCAAACAAAGTGGTCAAATAGCCTATTAAAATATATGAAAGGGGTAGTTAAATAACCCCTACAATGCAATAAAGAAATTTAATTTGAGAACCTTGCTATAATATTTTTGTATAGTAGTCTTGGTTGGTTGACATATGGAGTTTGACTTGATCAAACTAACTATTAAATGGTTGCACATAAATTAGCGCTTTGTGTCAGTGAGAATTTTGTAAGAAATAAAGTAGCTAATTTTCAAGAATATTAATGTTAAAAATAACATTATTTCTTCATGTAAGTTTTTCATAATGGGTTAACAAACTTCTATATAAACATAAATCAAAAGCTATCAAATAAAGATAAAAAAAACTAGATAAAAATTATTTTATTTGGATAAAACCCAAAGTCACTCACCTATTAATATAGAACGAGTTCTTTTTTTTTTTGTTTAGATTAACTTTATTTTTTTGTTAGACCTATAAAAGCTATTATTAGTATTCGAGTAGTTATTGATCCTTATAATTTTTAATTTGTCTCTTAGAATATAACTTTATATATTTCTCTTTTCTTTTAGGCTATCATTATGGTCATCATTTCAATCTTTTCCAAGATAAATAAGCATCAAGATTAGTCTATGTCATAGATCAACAACATATTGGTGAAGTAAGATATAAAAAATTATATCAAGATCCTTTATTATTGGTTATTCTTCTAACATAAATTTTTTTAGCTGTCTCAATTATGGCTAATAAAATTGTTAGTCAAGAATTAAGTAAAACTAAACAATTGAATGATACCAATTTCTTGATTTAAAAGTGTCGAATTCATCATTTTTTGTTCAAGACAAAGTTAATTATATAATTGATGTTGATGTTCTACTCCCACTACATGAAAATGCTAGCTTTTTTATTAGAAGGTCTTATAAAAAAAAAATATGGATAATAATAAGACTGCTAGAGAGATCATGCTTACTTTAATGGAATCCAACAAAGAAATTTTGCTTGAGTTTCCATCATTAATGCATATGATAGTGTTTTTGAATATATGTTTAACTTCTAAAAAAAATTTTAATAGTATCAAAACAAAAAAAAAGGTGATAATGTTATTGAACATGTGAATAGATTAGTTATCATCTAAAGAATTGGATCCCTTATGAGATCTTATTCCTTATATGATACAAGTTTCAACCATATTGCATAATTTATCTAATTCACGTGAATAAGTTATCATATTACTTAGTTAAACAAGTTATTCAATTACCATGAAAAATTTACCAACATTATTAGGTGTAGAAAATGAAAAAAGGACTAAAATAAATTCAAAAGCATCTATTATGACTATTGCATCTAATGGTGCACCACCAAAATTTGAGTCTTTCAAAAGTAGAAAGAAAAAAAAAATTAAAAGGGAAAAGAAAGTAATTTCAAATTTCCAAAAAAGAATGAAAAAGGTAAAGGCAAATATCTTAATTCTAGAAAATCTAGTCATTACTAATTTAATTGTCCTAAAAAGAAAAATGATAGCAAATTCAATAATGAAGATTTCAAGGTTATAATTTATGTTGTTTCATAATATTTTATAGCAGATGGTGATGGTGATAATATAATTTAATGGAGGAGGGTTAAGATTGATAAACTTTATCAACTTAGTATTTTTACTTGTGATAATAAAAATATATTAAATTGTTCTTTTGCTTTTTTTAATCTTGTTCATGATGATTGTTCATATTTGATAATTTTTATATATGGCATTTATGGTTAAGACATTATTAAGAAATAATAATGACAAAATAAAAAAAAACGATTAATGTAGGTTTAATTCTAAACATCAACATATAATGTAATACTTGCGAACCATGTATTTATAGTAAAATGACAAGGCAATCTTTTCCTAAAGGATTAAGATCTAATGAATCTTTAGTAGTTGTTCACTATTATATACATGGTCCATTAAATGTTAAAACTCATAAATGTTTGGATTGTTTTGTCATCTTTATTGATGATTGCTCTTTTTATGGTTTATATATAAATATATTTGATGCATAAAAAATATGAAGTTTTAGAAAAAAATTAAATTTACAAAAATAAAGTTGAAAATTAATTGGGAGAAAATATAAAAGTGATTAAATCTGATTATGCTAAAGAATATATTTCTAATTTATTTGGGAATTTTTTAAAACAAGATGGTATTACACATCAACTTTCTATATCTTATACTTTGCAACAAAACAGTTGCTTGAAGGTGCAATAGAACTCTACTTGATATAGTAAAATATATGTTATATAATTCTTATCTTAGTTCACATTTTTAGGGTGAAGCTATAACTACTAGTTAATGTTATTAAATTTGATTTACAATAAAACTCATATGAATTATATGCAAGAAGAAAATCAAAGTTAAATAATTTAAGGGTTTTAGGATATTTTGCTTATATACTCATCTCATTACATACAATAAATAAATTAAATAATAAGATCATTAAGGGCAATTTTATTGGATATTGTGAAAATTCAAGAGAACATAATATTTTAATATATCATAGTGATGGTTCTTTTATTATGATTGAAAGTAGAGATTCTAGATTTTTAGAGGAACAACTTGATACCAGGAATCCAAATAAATTAATAGAATTGTTTGAGATTACTAAAGATGATAAATCAATAAATAATAAAAATAAAATAGATGTTAAAATACAAATTTTGGCTTAGCAACTTGAAAATCCTTATTGTAGACTTAGTAGAATTCAAAGAAAGAAAAAACCTTCTTCTAAGTTAAAAAATCACTTTACTTTCTTGAATAAAGAAAAGATAAAACATCCTTTAACTATTCACAAAACATTAACATCTTCGATGAAATGAAAAGAAGTTATAAAACAAGAATTAAACTTCATAATTAAAATTAATATGTGTGAGTTAGTAGATTTACCCAAGGATTTAGAAAAAAAAAGCTATGGGTTGTAAATGGATTATGGAAAAAAAAATTGATAGGTCAATGATAAAAATAAAGTAATATTAGTTGTTAAAGGTTTTCCAAAAAAAAAAAACCTAGTATATATTATCAAGAGATATAATTCACTAGTTGCTAAATTCACTTTGATAAGAATTCTAATGTCTATTGTTGTTGTATTAGATTTATAATTAATTTAGATGGATATTAAAACAATATTTTTAAATGATGAATTAAAAGAAGAAATATTCACACAACAACCTGAAAGTTATAAAATAGAAGGTAAATAAAATAAGTTATGCAAGCTTATAAAATCTCTATATTGTCTTAAGCAATCTTCAAGAAAATAATACTATACAATGTAGTTATTAAAATGATTTTATAGCTAATAACTTTGTTCATTGTGTTTATTAGTGGAATAGTGAGAATATTTGTTTTATCTATACATATTGTTAATATTTTGATTGTTGGTAATAATGTTGCATTTATTAATAAATTAAAATATTTTTTGAAATCCTATTTTAAGATAAAAGATTTAGGTGGAGCATAACATATCCTAAATATCCAAATTATTAGAAAATATCGAACTCTTTATCTATCTTGAGAACAATATCTAGATAAAATATTAAAAAGATTCCACATGCATAATTCTAATCCAATAAATATTCTTATTCATAAACAAATAAAACTATCTAAGAAAATGTGTCTTATTAATAAAAATAAAAAGAAAAAAATACAAGTTGTTGATGGTATGCTATATGTATAGTTATTAAAGGTAGCATTGGGGTTTGCCCAGCTAAAAAGTCAGGTTAGAGTTATATAAGTTGACTCAGATTAATTAGAAAAATAAAATAAAAATTATATTTGAGATTTTAATATATGACTTGAAAAAGTTTTGAAACAAACCGTCTATAAAAAAGAAAAAAGAAAGAAGAAGTGTAGTATTATTATTACACACTAAAAAGTTAAAAAAAATAATCCACATGAAAATAGGCTATATAAAAAAAGTGAAATGTAGTATATTTATCACACATCAAAAATTTAAAAAACATCTATAGGCTATATTTAATTATTCTACATTGAAAAATTAAAAAAATAATTTATATGGATATAGCCAAATATATTTATCCCAATATATATAAGAAACAATACACATAAGCTATGGAAAAAAAAAAAAAAACAGAAAAAAAAGAAGTGAAGTGTAGAGTAATATATTTATGTCATATTAAAAAATTCAGAAGCAATCTATGTGGAAATAGGTTATATATAGTTATTTCATATTGAAAATTTTTAAAAATCAATATAGATGTAGATTATAAAAAAGATATGTGAGACAAAGTATTTATAAATTAATTATATATTTTTTAAATTTAGTAAAAAATATAAAAAAATCTTAAATTATATCAGATTACTTGAATTTTAAGTTGATTTGATAAGTTCCTTAGATTTGATTATACTAATTGCAAACCCGAATTTTGTAATTTAAAACTCAACTGAGGCTCCGTAGCACCTAGATTCTAGATTAGCTTATTAAGCTGAGTTGGGTTCATATCTAAAAATATATATAATATTTTGCTCAACACCTACTAATTTTTTATTTTTTTTTTGTAATTTGAAACTCAACTAATTCTTTTATTTTATTTAGATTAAGTTTCTTCTGTTACTGTAAATGTAAAAGCTATAATTTTTATCCTCCAAAAGCTTTTCCTTCTCCTTTATGTGGTGCCAGAGGTGGGTTGTTAACGGTCTGTCAGATTTTGTCTTTTAGAATTGAGTGAAGAATAGGCAGGATTCGGTGAGAGACTATTTAATAATGCGGTAAATGTAGTTTATTGAAGTTTTTTTTAAAAAAAATTATATTAAATTATATTTTTTATTTTTTTAAATTAATACATCAAAATAAAAAAAAAAAAATTTAAAATCAAATTATTTTAAAAATATAGTTGAACACAATGATAAATAAGATCTTAATACTTTGTTACTGTGAAAATTATTTCAAGAATACCCCACTACTTACAATTTTTTAATTATTTAAAAAAAAAATCTTAAATGCACGTTTTTATATTTACTTGATAAAATAAATTATTACAAATACTAATTTTAATATTCAAACTTGAATTAAAAAGAAAACGAGAAGGCAAATCTTGATGACAGGAAAACTATCTCTTAGAATTATCACCCACAATTCATATTATAAATAATGGGGGTAATTAGATGTCACTATTATTATAAACGTATTTTAGGAGATATATTTACCCATTAAACTTGGTTTTAATTTAATAAGAATAATAGCAATAACAAATAATTCAAATTTGAACCATAGAAAAAATAGTGAAGAAAATAACATGCTGTTGGCTTAAATTTGGTAGTTGTTTGGTATTATGATTTAAGATATTTTTTAAAAATATTTTTTTTATTTAAAAACATATTAAAATATTTTTTTTAAAACTCCAAATTGTCAAATTCCATGATTTAAGACTAGCAAAGCGATGGCTCACCTAAAATTCTACAGCTATCGTCTACTCCAAATTGTCAAAGAAGGTAAAGTGTGAATTGTGGAAGGACATGGAAAATGTGTTGCAAATTACAGAAGACAGGATAGGGGGGAAGAAGGAGCAGAGAAATTTCCTCAAGTCAATATTACTCGGCAAATTTATTTATTTTTTATATATATTACTTTTAGTACAATTCTATGTGACATAAGGTGTTGTATTCAAGGAAGATAAATAATGTTTTAGTGTGGAACTTTTACCCACACGAGCAGATAAAATTTAAAATAAAACACAAATTAAAATATGGGTTTTTTGAATGTGAAATTAATATTTTCTTTCCTCATTTACTTTTCTAAATTTAGATTTTGGGTTATGAATATGTTTGGTAATTTAGTGTAATGTGTTTTATAAAAATATTTTTTATTTTAAAATATATTAAAATAATTTTTTTCAACATATTTTATTTTTAACTTAAACATATCAAAATTATTAAAAAATATTAAGAAAATATTAATTTAATATTTTTTTCAATTTAATTTACTTATA
>NW_011501962.1:0-17466 GCF_000495115.2 Populus euphratica
TTTTTTTATAATGTTTTAAAATGATTTTGAATTGTTGGTGTTAAAAATTAAAAAAAATATATTTTAATATATTATCAAACAAAAAAATATTTTTAAAAACACTTTATATTCTAATATCAAAATGTTTTTAGTAGAGGAGAAAATAATTATATTTTCTTGTCAACAAACTTGTCACTTCTCCTACAAGTAATTTATTTATTTACCATATTAGCATTTTTTTTCAAAATTTTACACTGAAACTTAGCATTATTTGATTTAAAAAAAATCAAAGTTTTAAAACACTCAAACTTTAGTTTAAATCAGAAAAAGCGAGATATTACATCTCTAAATTTTTTTTTTGGTAATCTAGTTTATTATTAGTTATGGTTTGAATATGATATAATACTATGGATTTAATAATAAAAATTTCCATAATCTATGATAATTATTGTCAGTAAAAAACTTCCCTTAATTTTTTTTACAACAAGGTTCTTTTAACTGCAATAGGTTTTTTTAATTCTTCATAGTGAGTCAAATTATGAATTGATAAATATAATAAACTATGAGAAAATTACCCTTCACATCTTATATTATATTTTATTTTATTTTATTTTACACCTTATCTTTATTATTTCAAAAATTATATCGAACATCCTTTAACTTTACAAGTTTATAACACTTTACATGCATACAAAAAAATAAACAAAAAAAAAAATTGAATTATTTACAAAGTTACCCAATTTAATGATTAACAAGCTCCTATTATTTTAAAAGAATGAAACTGCCATTACAAAAACTCTTCTTATCTTTGACAAAAATGAAGCCCTGGTCACTAGCTTTAATTCAATTGCATCATTTTATGTTCAAGAAGCTCGGGTAATCAAATAATCTCTCTAAACTCAATGATCTTGAATATCTAATCCTAATCTTGTCATGCATCAACTTCAAAGCCAGATCTATAATGGTGGTCTTTTTATGTGAATTGCAGCACCAATTCTCAGCATAAACTTATTTTTCCTTACTAAAACATTGTTTGATTTCTCTTGCTATTTGGCTTGTTCAAAAGCTGTAATCAATGCCATTGGTTTGAGTATTTTCAATATTGGTTTAATTTTTTTTTCAATCCACTCACAAAACTAGAAATGTAGTAGAATTCAGGAAATGAAAAATTCAATGCATGCATAAAAGATTTTAATTCCTCAAATTTTTCTATGTATTCATACACATTATCTTTTTGCATTAACTCATTGAATTCCTATACTAAATCATCTCTATAACAACATCTATTGCCCACATCTATTGAAAATTCATCCTAATTTATTATGTGTTCAATATTACATATATAACCTTCAAACCAAATCTATGTCTTTCTTTTTAAGTAAAGAAATGTTATCTCAACCCATTATTGTATAGAAATTAAGTTGATCTTGAATAATTTCTTATATTTTCTCAACCAACCCTTAGATTATCTCCCTAAAATGATGGTAGATTAATCCTTGGAAAATATGGATTATACTCTATCTTGTGATGTTATTGAGTATGAATTTAATCTCTCATTACATTGTTCTTGATTTCTTGTAACACTCTTTATTGATTATTATGGGTACTAATTTCTTTTTCTATTGTTGAAGTATTCAAGATTTCTCTAGAACTGTTTCTAATTTTTATTTTCTACCATTCGAGAAGCAATAAATGGTTGGAATTGATTTGATAATGCTTTAATTTATAAATTGATCTGATTAACTCTTTCATTTTGCTACATGCATTGTTCTTTTCATTTGTTTTGTTGATTAACCAATGATTCTTAAAATTCCTGGTGAAGGCCTTGCAATCTTTCCTTAAATCTCTTGCAATGTTCTTCAACAATCTTTATCTTGTTATTTTCTATCATTTTAAGTCAAGGTATTTACTTCATGCTCAAGTTAGGCTCCAATTCTAATTGTTAAGTTGTTGGCTAGTAAGGAAAGAAATGACAAATAGAGAAGAAGATAACATAGGAAAGAATAGAGAAGAAGAGAAATGTGTTGTTTTACTATTACTTGTTCCTCATGAAAAGCATGTTACAATTTTTATACACTATAAATCTTCAACTAACTTGACTTCCAACTAATCTCAATTTACTAATTAATTTAGCTTAACTATTTAATGACATGAATTAGGTGTTGATTTTACTATTTAATCCTTCAATAATGGTAATAACAACTGTTATTATTATTGTTATTGTTTTTTTTTCCATCACATGCAACTTTTGATTATAACATGTGTAGAATGTGCAAAATGTAACAAACTCACACCTCTATTATGCAAAACTTATATAAATTATTAATTGGAAAACTTGCATAAGCAATTCCAACAAAATAATAATAATAATTCAAATTCATCTCATTTTTAACAACCACATGGATAGTAGGAGTGTGAATTTCAACATTATCTTTCGTACATCCATGTTTTGTCCATATATAAGTGGTGTTGTTACCTATATGAATGTTTCTCATCTTTTTTTTTTTTGATTTATGTGGGGTGTCCGGGCCAGTTTACGCGCACCACGACTAATCCCCACGATCCACTGAACATCCTGCAAGCCCAGTGAGCAGGTAAGGCACCGCGGGGGTGACATGCGTGCATGATGAGGTTCGAACCCGGGTGCGGAGGAAGGGGACAAGCCCCTCCCACCACTAGGCCAGAACCTCACTTGCGAATGTTTCTCATCTTAATTGGTCTCTTGCTGCCATTATATATGCCCTTGTGATAACAAGTAAGAAACCTATTATCTTCGTATTATTTTTTTACAATAAGTAAGAGGTAAGAGGGGGGTTTGGTTGGTGACAGAAATAATGGAAAAGAAGGGGATGACTAATGGTTATTGATGGTATTCTTAGAAATGATAAAAGAAGTGAATTACATTTTGATTGATGAAGTTTTTTTTTTTTTGAATGGTAAATTTTAGTTGTTTATTTTTATATTATATATGAGGATAAATTTTAAATTTAAAAATTAAGTTGACCTATGATATTAAGTGTAATTTTTAAAAGAATACAAATAAAGTAAAAAAAACACTAAACTATAAAATTAATAACAATGAAGAGAAAAAATAATGGATAATTTAAGGTTCTGTTTGGTTCAATTAAAGTGTTCACATACGCGTGTAGTCGATCAAACATACCACACAAACAAAAGACAGAAAGAAAGGAAAGCCCAAGCTGAAAAGCCTACTCATTGGGGTTCCAGTTACCAAAGAAATTTGGCCCGGCATGTACGGACACAACCGCGGCCTGAGATTTTTTCATTCGACAAGGCAGAAGGCAAGAGTGCGAGTGTGACTCAGTTGCTGCTGCAGTTTCTTCAATGGCTTCTCTTTTTAACAAATTTCAAGAGGTAATTTCTATATTTCTTTCTCTCAATCGGCATAACTTAATCTGTTTCTCTCAATGATTATCTGGTTAGATATTGGGTAGATTCAGGGTCATGTTTATTGACAAGGATGGAGGTAAAGTTTCAGATTTTGAATAATCAAGACATTTTAGAATAACCCATTTTGGAAATGTATAAAAAAACTGTGTGAATTGAGATAAAGAATTATGGGTTTTGTTTGTTATGGAACATTTACTCAATGAATGCGTAGTAACATCTGTAAAGATTGATACCAAATGATTGAATTAGAAGAAAGTTAGGATTCAAGTAGAGGGGTTGTCAATTGACATTTGAGGTTGTTGGTCTTTAGTTAGTGGGACTAAAAATGGAGTGTCATGGAATTGCTCTGTGCTTTGTTTTGCCGAAGGAGTTACTGCACGGGTTCAATGTTGATACAACAAGTAAAAGTTGTTTCATTTTGTGTTTTTGTTACAGTTTGTGAAAACTCTAGCCAAAAGTCCCACATTTGCTAGAAATCCAAGGGAGTTTCAATTTGAAACCGACATGAATCGTCTCTTTCTGTTTACCAGGTTAGTGTGTTTCTTTATTTTCCAAGTTGTGATTGGGTGCATCTTGCTACCATTAGTGTAGATTTTGCAGGCCTGAACAGGGGTTCTTTCAATAAATTGTTGGCATTAGATTGGCTCCTGAAATCTGTGCTAGAGACTATCTTTACCTTTTTCCTTTTTTAAAAAAAATATTTAAGTCTTTGCTTTCAAGAAGTAATATTATCAGAAAGTTTCAAAATTCATAATGGAAGTTGAAGTTCAAAAATTCGAAATTAGTGCATCTCATTGCTTTTTCTTACTCTCAGGTTTCATAATTGTTTTGATCTTATTCTCAAATTTGATAGTTGTTGGACTTTCTTTCTTTGAAATGTTGGAGAAGTTTTGTGCTGAATTTTATGTTTGAGATTTCATTCTAATATGCTTTGATTCTCTTTTTGTATCGAATTGATGCATTCTCAAGACCATGTAGCTTTATGTTTACTAAGTGCGACCAACATCACCTATTATATCTAAACCCGGAATTGCTTGTTCTTTTGAGTACCCTGAGTTGTTAATGAAGTTAAAATTTTCAGCTACAATCGTTTGGGGAAAAATGCTGAGGAGGCAGATGCAGAGGAGATCATTGAAATGGCCAGTAAAGCTTCTGTTGCTGATCAGCAGAAACAGGTTCAAGAAAATATCCACTTTCAAATTACAAACTTCTGCTCAGCTATGAATGAAATTCTTCTTCCTGATTTGGAAAAAAGAAGCAAGAAGGATGAAGCTCCTGCACAATCAAATGCTGCTCCTCGGCGTAGTGGCCTTAGTTTTGCTGTTGGCAAGAGTGGTCCACCTACTGACCGTCCTGGTGAGTTTATGTGAGCAATCCCACTTGTTAATTTACAGATAGTCCTTTCCAGAGTTGATTTATGAAATAATAGCAACCTTATAACTTAAATTATTTAGATGATATTACATTGTGCCTGTCACTTGCTTGCTAATTTCCTGTTTCTGGCTCGGTGCTCCAGACAACTGTTTTCTCCTGTTTATTTATGCCGTTTTATTTCTCTCTTTTATCATATTAATGGTGTGGTTCTGAAATGATTTCAATAATAGAAAGCAAAAAGTTTTCATCCAGTAAAAACAATTGACAGGTTATGTACTGCTGATTCCTAAAAGAGTGATTCAGTGACATGAACAGAATGGGGCAAATTGAGGGATGATAATATTATCAGAAGCATGATCGCTTATTTATAACTAAACTTCTATCCTTCAATTTTGATTAATGATGTTTTTCAGAACAGCTATACCTGAGACAAAGCAATTAAGTCGTAACGAAGTATCACAGAGTTTAAGGGATGAAATTGGTTACACACTTGATCTCAAGCCATCTCTGATACCCCATGAGGAAGCTGGAGAAGGTTTGTTTTTAAGTGGTGAGGCTGATGTGGGCACTGTGATTGCCATATACCCTGGTGTCATATACAGCCCTGCTTATTACCGGCATATCCCAGGGTACCCAAGAGTTGATGCCCAGAACCCATATTTGATCACTAGATATGATGGTACTGTGATCAATGCCCTACCTTGGGGTTCTGGGGGTGAAAGTCGTGAAGTGTGGGATGGCTTAACTGTGCCAGAAATCAGGTCTCATGTTCAAAGTGTTGAGAAAGGTCAAGACCGGGTCTGGAGAATGCTGAGTAAACCTTTGGAAGGTACACGAGTTGGTTCTATTGGTGATGTCTTGGAGCGGAGAAACCCATTAGCATTGGCTCATTTTGCTAACCACCCAGCGAAGGGTATGGATCCAAATGTTATGATTTGCCCGTATGACTTCCCACTGAGTGAGAAGGACATGAGGACCTTTATACCAAACGTATCTTTTGGAAATCATGAAGAAGTGAATATGAGAAGATTTGGCAGTTTTTGGTTCAAATCTAGTGCCAAAAATAGCGTATCTGATGTTCCTGTTCTCAAGACTCTGGTTTTAGTTGCCACTAGGGCGCTTTGTAATGAAGAGGTGCTCCTGAACTACAGGTTGAGCAACACAAAACGTCGACCAGCATGGTATACTCCAGTTGATGAAGAGGAAGACCGGAGGAGATGGAGCTAATGAGTCGTTATTGAAAGTGGGTTGCAACCTGGACTTTGTCATTCTTCAAGGATGCTTATGTCAGTGTGGGAATTGTCCCTACAGTTGGTGTACTCTCTTGCGAGAATTGTTAAAAACCTCTGAAAACCTTTATTGTTGAATCTTGATAAGTTTTGGATTATAGAATAGGATTAAAGTGCTCAATAGCTTCGTGATTAAGCCAGGCATAGCACATTGTTTTCGGAGTGACAAGTTTTGAGTTTATGCTTTGCTTTGTCTTTGAATTCTCGAGTCTTGTTATAACCAAAATAGATTCCATAGCTAATTTTTTCAAGGTAGTATTCTGCTCCAGAAACTTGGTACTCTACAGATTCATGATTTTTGTCATCGTTTCAGCTTGGCTGACGATTGACTCAATTCTTAAGCTCCGATATTAAACTCGAGCCTGAAGCGACCTAAATCAAGCCTAGTCAGGGGTAAAAAACCTGTTGTGGTTAGGATTTTTTTTTTTAAAAAAAGAGAGTTAGGGATCTCTTTATTATTAAATAAAATAAACCTAAAAGGAATAGATTGGAACGGGAAATCATCATTTTTTCCTTGTAACATGCTCAATAAACTTGGTCAGGACAGGGGCGGAGCTGGAATTATATAATAGAAAGGGCAAGGGCCGAAACTCAAGATATAATTTATTATTAAAAAATTTATTTATTTAAAACAAAAATATATCATTTATCATATATTTAAATATTAAAAATACAAAAATTTTAAAATTTTGTAGGAGCCTGGATCCCTGCCAGCCATCTTTGGTTCCACCATTGCTTATAAAGACATATAATAGTTTATTTATTATTATTAAATTTATCAGAGTTAAAATAATTTTTTTATAGTTTTTTTAAATAGGTAAAATCACTGATTCGCTATTAAAAATGATTGGATTATTCTTAAAAGTAAAAGTTATTAAACTACCTTACGTAGTTGTTGTCGTATTTCTAATATGATTTTATAGTTACCATCAAATTTGGTTTACGGGTAATATAATATTTTGATAAATATAAAATATTATTAAAAAAATTGTTTACACGTGCAACACGTATCAGCGCGTGGAGCGCCTTCACACTCTTCGAGCGGCGTAGAACAATCGCTTTTGCAACAGTCATAGGAGCACCACGACATCTCCTTCCATGTGAGGAGACACGTGTGCTGCTAGTCGCCTCTTCTTTTTTAATTTCTTGTTTTCTTTCATCCCCTCCAGATACGTGCTAGCCATTCAAAATAGTGGACGGTGGATGAGCACTCTATAAATATGGATCCATGTGAAACTTCAGCAATTATAAAACGTGATGATATTGTTATGGTCCCCATGGTGACAACGTCTTGGAGTACATCGCTTGTGGACCGCCGCTGAATTGCATTATTGAGCCGTTATCAATTTGTAGGAACAAATATGAACAAACAAACAAATAAATAAATAGTCTCTAGCTACAGGCAACGTTTATCATGCATTCAACATCAGAAACATACTTTACGAGTGAATTACAAGCTTATTTAGCAATGATGGTGTTAATTCAATACATCCGCACACTGACACACACCCTAATGGACATCATGTCCTTTGAAATCTTGCAGAAGCAGGGGTTGAATTAATTGGAACGATTATGGCCAAGAGCACCCTTTGTTTGATCCGATACGGGCACATTAACTGAACAATAATATTTAAAAGTGAAGTGATATCTCCCCCACATCTATTGTTAATACTGAGTGAAGCAATCATATTCACAATTTCCATGAGCATGTGTTTATATTGAGTGAAGCAATAATATTCCCCCCACATCTTTTGTTAATATCTCTCCCTTGCACAAAATGAGTAGCATGGTGAATTTATGGAGGCAGCTAGTTCAGTGTACGCTAGCTAGGGTCTATAGTTTTCTGTATAGCTAGATAAGAACAACAATATGTTGAAGTGAAAGCTCTTGAAATATTCGAGGCGTGACTTAAACGAGATGATGACTTTGCTGTATAAATCACTTGAACGTGGTGATATTACTGTGGTCCAGAAGTGATAGTGAACAGTGGTGGACACCACTTAAACGTGGGCGGCAGAATTGAATTATTGAGCTGAGTGTCTTTATCGATTTGTCGAGCGGAAAAATCATCACAGCGCTATATAATAAAGTCTCTGCATGCATCATCTATCATGCATTCAAGAACAAAAACTTAGTCTGCAAGTGAGTGAATTAAAAGCTTCGCGGTTGTGTGCGAGTGTGGGGGAGAGATGGATAGCAAGAAAGTGAGTTTGTTTCTGATAGTGTCCTTACTCTTCATTGCGACTATTTCTCATTGTGCTTTCTCCATGAGGGAAATCCCACTCACCTCTGATGGTGCTGACGAGATCACTACCAGTAATACCAAGAACATTCCACTCTCAAATGTGATGATGCCTAAATCGGCAGATAAGTGCCTCCCTCCAGGTACATCTCCATGCTTAATCGGCGACGTAGGTTGTTGCAGCGGGATATGCCTTTTAATTTACCCACCAGTATGCGGTTGAAAACTTGTATCAGTAAAAACAACACTATGATCTAGTGGAATTGAAGAAGCTAGCTGTAAATGAAGATGGTGGTACGTGAAGGTTGGAATAAGACTGAGAAATAAAACATTAGCAGGGATATAATTATTATACCCATGCTTGTTTATCTTATTGTGCGTGCTCTTTTTTTTTTTTCCTCCCTTTGTTGGAGGTGTGATTTCGTTTGTGGTTTGTTAAGTTTTTTTAATAAATTTAAAAAAGAAAAATCGTATGATCATTAAATATATTTTCTTAATTATTATAATCGCTAGCTGTTTCTATGAATGAAAATTTGAAATATATTCCCAAGAAGGATACTAATTAATAGACAGTGCAGCGCACAGTTCATGAATGATGTAAAGAAGGTATCATTAACGTACTAAGACTACAAAACACAGTGTGAAAGTATAAAATAGTAGTATAAATTAGGTGTCAATGTCTTGCAACGACTCCTGGAAAGAAGCAGACACGTATCAGAACTACAAAAATAGTATAGAATTACAAAAAAAGTAATATGAGATTGCCAAAATCCCCTTGATTATGTAGACAGTCTTGATTTGTTTTTAATTTTGATCCTCAAAATTTTATAAAACTCTCAATTAATTATTTTCATCCATATTTATCTTGAATTCCATCCAAATTATATAATTTTTTACTGAAAAAATTGCATCATTATAATTAAATATAACATTCTTTTGTCAAATTTGTTTGAAAAAAATATCTTAATTGAGAGATTAATATGTTTTTGAGAGAAAATAAATTTATCCAAACACAAAAACTGAACGGCTGCTTAAGGTTTGTCCACAATATAATTACTACTACTACATCATTATTTATTAGTAACATTTATAAAATCTAGCCCATTGATGTAAGATTATTATTTGATGATTTATTCTTGTAACTTTGTTTTCAATGAGAAATTACAATAACCGAATAACTACTAGTATCTATACCATGTAGCCAATCAAATAGTTATATATGATACTCACTTCATTCATATAAATATATTTAATTTTTAGTGAAATCTTATTTATTTTTAATATTTATCAAATACTTGATTAATGAATTTAATATTTGATGAATGAATCTAAAGTAAAGATTAAGTTCTTGAGATAAAAATGTTTTGTAAAGAAAATTATAAAGTTATTATAATTATAAGATTTATATTGCATCAAAGCATTGTTCATGGTGAAAACTCTATTAAGACTAGATATATATTAGTTAGAATTATTGAGAGATACATAATACGCCGCTCAAGTGACAAATATATAAGTGATTATTAGATTTGATAGTACTAAGTTATTTTATATAAAGAATGTTATGCGATGATTTTGCTACATGTTGTCCTAATCAAGGATAATAAATGAGCAAATATTAAATGTAATAAGAATTATATGAAAATATTCGAGTAATTAAGAAATTATTCATTACCATAAATAAATTACAAAACAATATTTTATATATTCACAAATAGCATTGATAGTAAATCATTGTAAGGTAAAATGAGATTGAGAAAAAATTATTTAAAAAATCAATCATTGTAGTGTTGAAAACAAACAACTCACATAGCACATACTAAAAATTGGAGGGAGACCTAATTTTTATAATTAAAAAAGTATAAGGACTAAATTGAACATTTCACCAAGAAGTTCAAAAATGGCACCCATCTCCTCCATGTTTTTCTCTTTGGTGCTCTATCTCTCAATTCTTCACTCTCTTGACAATTTTAACCAAATTAGCCTTCATTCATGTCCTTAAAGAATAAAATTAAATAAAAAAAGAAAAAAAAAACTCAGGAGCATAATAAATTGACAGTATCCATGAGTATGTGTTTATAGTGCGTGAAGGAACAATATTTTAGCCACATCTATTGTTTGTATCTCTCCCTTGCACAAAATGAGGAGTAGCATAGTGAATTTATGGAGGCAGCTAGGTCGGTGTGCACACTAGCTAGGGTCTATAGTTTTCTGTATAACTAACTAGATAAGTATAACAATGAGTTGAAATGAAACCTCTTCTAGGCATAACTTAAACGTGATAATGACTTTGCTGTATTTATCATTTAAACGTGGGCTGCAGAATTGAATTATTGAGTTGAGTGCCTTTATCAATTTGTCGAGCGGAAAAATCATCACACCGCTATATAACGAATTCTCTGCATGCAACCTCTATCATGCATTAAGAACAAAAACTTACTCTGCAAGTGAGTAAATTAAAAGCTTAGGGTTTGTGTGCGAGTGTGGGGGAGAGATGGATAGCAAGAAAGTGAGTTTGTTTCTGATAGTGTCCTTACTCTTCATTGCGACTATTTCTCCTTGTGCTTTCTCTATGAGGGAAATCCCACTCAACTCTGATGGTGTTGACGAGATCACTACTAGTAATACCAAGAACATTCCACTCTCAAATGTGATGATGCCTAAATCGGCAGACAAGTGCCTCCCTGCAGGTACATCTCCATGCGTAATCGGCGACATAACTTGTTGCAGCAGGATATGCTTTCCAACTTTCCCAGGAAGATGCGCTTAAAAATTTGTATCAGTAAAAACAACACAATGATCTGGTGGAATTGAAGAAGGTAGCTATAAATGAAGATGGTGGTACGTGAAGGTTGGAATAAGACTGAGAAATAAAACATGAGCTGGGATATAATTATTATATCCATGCTTGTTTATCTTCTTGTGTGTGCTCTTTTTTTTTTTTTTTTTGCTCCCTTTGTTGGAGGTGTGAATTCAGTGGTGGTGATGAGATCACTGCCAGTAATAACAATAAGAGTAACTTTCTCTTCGTCTGGTTCTTTCTTAGGCGGCCCAACACTAACGATTTCTGCCTTTTTTCCAGGTTTTCTAAGTTTTTCAGCCACCAGCACTGGGTCTACAACTCCAATTAAAATCAAAATTTAAAAAAATATTAATTGATTTTTTTGTTATCGAACCCAAGTTTTTTAGACCCATCAATAATTGTTAACTAAACATATAATAGATAACTCCCCCACAGGTGTTATGGTATTATCTTCAGTGCAAGTACTTTATATATATATATAGTGTCATGTACAATGCATTAAGTCTATTTTATCTGTAATAAATATAAAGTCTTTTGCCCATACGTTTTAAAATATAGTATAATATGCTTTGTATAAATTAAGTAAAAATGGTATCAACGTTAAAAGAGGAATATGACAAAATATTAATACGTTCAAAAAAGTAATTTAATAGAATAATTTTTTTTCCTTCTAAATTTTTCTTTTTTTAAAAAAAAAAGAAGAAGAAAAATAGGAAATCAATGATTTTATCTCCCCAGCCATATCTACTCTATAATAAGACTTTACCTTTGAACAAATGAAATGATATTTTAGTTGTCTTGTTTCAATATGTGCGGCCAACAAAGGGATGGCTATTAAACCCAATTTAACATGTGTTTTATTTTTTATTTTTTTTACATATCATTAGTCTATTCAAGGATCATGATTTTCAAATCAATCAAAATATCATAACACCATTAAGGAAAGTCATCACTCTTCCATAAATCATTCATCCAACAACATCAGTTTCTCCATAAAATCCTCATTCATCAAAATCAAATCTTTATGTTTAATTTGAATGTTTGAATTATGAACAGCTTGCAGTTAATTATAGAATAGCAAAACTTCAGGCTTAATAAGCTCTTCAATCTTGTATTTATACACGTACAATGCATAATGTAAATGAAAATGTATATGAAGTTATCTCATTAATCTATTTCTTATCTTCTCTTTATGGTATCAGAGTCCTCTTTTCTCCAACGAGTTCTCCTTTGATTTTTTTTTCTCTCTTCTTTCGCTTCTGCAATGGCCTCCTTAGCCTCTCTCCCTATTGCTATTAATGTCACATAGCAGGTTACCACCCGACTCACACCATCCAATTATCCCTCTTAGCATGCACAATTTGAGTCCCTCCTTCTCGGCTACAACCTATATGGTTATATTGATGGTACACTCACATTCCCCTATCCATAAATCCTGATGCAGCACCTACTGCTGCCTCTACTCACTGGTTTCGACATGACAAATGAATTTTGAATGCTATTCTTACTTCGGTGTCTGATTCTGTGATACCTTTCATAGCAGCTTCCAAAACATCCTCTCAAGCCTGGAACAAACTGACCAAGCTTTATGCCAGTCGTTCTAAAACACGAGTCATGCAACTCAAAGAGGATCTCACTCTCATTCAGCATGGAACACACACTGTCACAGAATTTCTTTATTCTATCAAGTCTATTGTCGATGAGCTTGCACTCATTGATGCTCCTCTCTCTGCTGATGATTTTACTCTCTATGTTCTCAATGGCTTAGGTCCTGAATATAGAGAAATGGTAGCCCTTATTCGTACACGCGAATCTTCTTTATCATTTGAAGAACTTCATGATCTTCTCATTGGTCATGAGTCTTACCTCAAATGCCTAGACATTATTTCTCCTCCCCTGGTCGTTACATCACATAATACTTAGCGCAAGAATCATAGTTTTTCACAAAAACAACCATGGTCTTCTCTTCATACAGCCACAAAAAAATATAATTTTAAATCTCAACCTTGCTATTTCAAGCAGCAAAAATATACTCCCAAATGCCAATACTGTGATCAACTTGGCCATGTTGCAAAACACTGTCCTAAGTTACACACCAGGAAGGCTACAGCCCACTGCATCACCGCTTCTTAAAGTCTAGATCAGCGTTGGCTCATTGACTCTGCTGCATCGCATAACATCATCTCTCAAGTATCCAATCTGCACTTACACTCTGAATATGATGGCATGATGAAGTGCTCATTGGAGATGGTTCAGGTTTGAAAATCACTCACTCATGTTCTCTTACTCTTTCCTTTCCTAAACGCACCTTCCAAGTTCAAGACACTTTTTTTGTTCCCACCATAAATCAAAATTTGATTTCAGTCTATCATTTCACCAAATATAATAATGTGTTTCTTGAATTTCATCCTTCTTGTTTTTTTATCAAGGATCAATAGACGAGAAAGATTCTTCTTCAAGGACCATGTGAGAATGATGTTGATCCTCTACCTCATCCCTCTGTCTCCACTCCTATTGCAATGGCTCATGAATGCACGTCTATAAATGGCTAGCATCAGCGCCTAGGCCACCCTTCCTCAAAAGTTATAGATAAAATGATCTCCTCATTTTCTCTTCCAGTTTCTAGTAATTCCTCTATATCTCATTTTTGTGATTCCTGTTCTATTAATAAATCTCATCGCCTGCCTTTTCATAAACATGGCCTCACTAGCTCTACTCTTGATTTAATATATATCGATGTTTGGGTACCATCACCACAAATCAGCATTCAAGGTCATAAATATTATGTGATCTTCATTGATCACTTCACAAAATATGTCAGGTTTTTTCCACTTTGTAACAAATCTGATGTTAAAGTCATTTTTCCTCAATTTCATAAGATGAAACAAAATCGATTTAATGCTAATATCAAAAGTCTCTACTCTGATAATGATGGAGAATTTGTTGCTCTGCAACCATTTCTTACTCTTCATAGCATAAGCCATTATACTATAACCCCACACGCTCCTCAATAAAATGACGTTTCAGATCGTCGTCATAGACATATAGTAGAAACATGCACCACACTTCTCAGTCACGCCAATCTTCCTTTCTATTTCTGGTCCTATGTTTTTGCCATAGCAACCTATTTAATCAATCAATTGCCCTCTCCTATTCTTCATCACAAATCTCCCTTTCAAACCTTGTTCACAGCAGCTTCCAATTATCTCAAACTCAGAACATTTGGTTGCTTGTGTTTTCCCTAGTTGAAACCTTACCACACATATAAACTTCAGCCAAACTCTGTTCCCTGTGTGTTTCTTGGTTATTCCACTACACAGAGTGCCTATCTTTGCTTCCACTTACCTACTTAACGCTTATATGTCTCACGGCATGTTACGTTTGATGAAAACGCCTTTCCTCTAAAGCACATCATCAACCAGTCCACTTCTGAGTCTTCCTTACTTGTCGCTCCTACTCTATCTGCACCACTACTACAGATTATCACCCTAGCAAACTAAGCACTCTCTACACCAGTCTCTACTGTTCATCAAGAAGAGCTCTCTCTCCCTACATCCAATTCAGACATTACAACTATAGTCTCCATAGTTCAAGTAAATCTTCTAGCTCTAGTTGCTTCTCAAAGACGACATAATATGACCACTTGGTCTATGAACATCATCTTTGTTCCAAAACAGCTTCACACCACCACAACACATCCATTACTGAATCCCCTAAGCCAACATGTGTTAGTCAAGCACTTAAAAATCCACTTTGGCGCAATGCCATGTCCGAAGAAATCACTACATTACTTAATCATGCCACTTGGGAACTTGTTCCTCTTGTAGCAAGTCAAAATCTTATAGGCTGCAAATTTATTTTTCGAACAAAATGAAATCCTGATGGAACCATCAGCAGGTACAAAGCTCGTTTAATTGTTAAAGGCTTCCACCAAAGACCAGGTCTTGATTATTCCCAAACATTCAGTTCAGTTGTCAAACTAGCTACAATTCGCTTAATCCTCTCCATTGATGTCATGAATGGTTGGTCCATTAGGCAACTTGACATAAATAATGTTTTTCTTCATGACAATCTTGAAGAAACAGTGTTTATGCATTAATCTCTGGACTTCAGAGATGCTTCCAAGCCTGACTATGTTTGTAAACTGAATAAAAGTATTTACGGCCTGAAACAGGCACCTTACTAGTGGTACAAAGCTCTTCAGGATGCTCTTCTGTAATTTGGCTTTGTTGACTCAGCTACAGACATGTCTTTATTCATCTATGTCTCTAATAGTGTTCTCAGCTATTGTCTTGTGTATGTTGATGACATCATTATCACAGGAAACATCTCTATATTTGTAGCTGCTATCATCAACAAGCTCGCTCATACCTTTTCTGTCAAAGACATGGGACATCTCCATTTCTTTCTTGGCATTGAAGTCATTCGTATAGCCAAGGGCCTTTTCCTTTCATAACACAAATACATCTAAGATTTACTCTCTCAAACTTCTATGGATATGGCTAAAGACATTCACACTCCACTGTCCACCAACACGACATTGATTTTAAGGATGGTTCAGCTCCTACAGATAGCATAGAATATCAAAGAGTTATTGGGGCACTGCAATATCTTGGTTTGACTAGACCTAATATTGTATTTGCAGTAAATCAACTTTTCCAGTTCATGCATAAAACAACAATGTGTCACTGGACTGCAGCCAAATGAATTCTCAGGTATCTCAAGTAAACAATGTTTCATGGGATTCTTATTCAACAGAGCAACCTCTTAAATCTACAAACCTTTGTTGATGCTGACTAGGCTACCAACACTGATACAAGGGTCTCCACCACCGTATTTATCACCTTTCTAGGCTTCAATCCCATTTCTTGGTCTGCAGCAAACAAAAAGCTATATCATGTTCCTCTACAGAAGTTGACTTTCATGTATTAGTTGCTGCCACCTTTGAAACAGTTTGACTTCACTCCTTAATCATAGAATTTGGCTTGCATCTTAAAAATCCTCCCCAAGCTTTCTATGATAACATTGGTGCAACTCATTTCAGCCTACATCCAGTGCAACATACTTGTATGAAACACATCGAAATCGACCTTCTCTTTGTTCACGATCTTATCCAAAAAGGTCGCATTACTATTAGTCATGTTCACACTTTAGATCAACTTGCAGACTTGCTTACGAAGTCTCTTCCACACCATCATTTTCAAGTCTTAAGATCCAAGATTGGAGTTGCTGATGGTACCTCCATCTTGCGGGGACATATAAGGAAAGTCATCACTCTTCAACAAATCACTCATCCAATAGTATCAGTTTCTCCACAAAATCCTCATACCAGAATCAAATCTTTATGTTTAGTTTGAATTATGAACAGCTTGCAGTTAGTTACAGAATAGCAAAACTTCAAGCTTAATAAGCTCTTTAATCTTGTATTTATACATGCACAATGTAAATGAAAAAGTGTGTGAAGTTATCTTATTAATCTGCTTCTTATCTTCTCTTTAAGTACTTTTATTTTTTTTAAAAATATCTTCTTTTATTTTTCTTGAAATATTTCCTTTTGGGGTTTTTTTATTTTGTTAATAAATAATTCAATTATTTTTTATTCAATTTAAACTATATACTTTTTGAAAAATATGAACGGAGGGCCTAAACAACCATAATTTGAGAGTACATTATTCAATTCAATCAAGTTATTTTTAATAAGTTTAACTTGACTAGATTTAATTTCACTCCTTATTATTTTTTTAATTTATAGTCTATGAAATTATAATTTTTTTTAATTTTATTCCTTATAATTTTATAATCTTTTAAATTTAGTCCTTATTTTTTAATTATTAATTATTTTTTAGAATCATTTTTTTTTTCAAATTTCATCATCTTTGTGTTTTTCTCATTGCATCCTCATTTTTGTTAATTTTTTCTTTTGCAACTATTTTTTATTAATATTTTTCCATGAGCTTTAGAGCCCGTTTGGCTCTGCGGTTGCGGCTGCGTTTTTATTTAAAACGCAGTTGCAGTTGTTTGGTTAGAAAAAATGAAGGTATACTATTCACTGGGTTCCATATTTTTTCTGCGTTAAAAACACAGAATTTAAAAAGCAAGAATTACTTGTTTTTTTTCACTGTTCATGCAATTGCACTATTCATTGAACAATGCATAGTGGTGCACTGTTCAAGAGAATTGCACTGTTCACTTAAAAATAGTGAATAGTGTAATTCTCTTGCGCTGTTCACTGCGTGGATACTCTCTCTCTCTCTCTCTCTCTATATATATATATATATATATATATTTAGATTATTAATTTTTTTAACTGTTTTTGTTAAAAAAAACTAGTTTAGGGTGGATTTTATTAATGATAATATTTTATCTAATTT
>NW_011501962.1:24661-28509 GCF_000495115.2 Populus euphratica
GGTCACCAAGTTCCTACATATGCTCCAAAGCGTGCTCTTCAACTCGTCAGACACTTCCTAGCCAACAAGAAACTCCCATCTGTTGCTTTTTAATCAGCCCATGATCCAATTTGTCATGAAATTATCAAGCTGCAGAACATTCCTCGAAGGAATTGAGCTTACAATTACCTAATATTGTACTAGTTTTTGTTTTTATGTGTTGATCCATCTTTCTAATTTACCCGTAAACTTGGTTCTCATGCAGCAACATCATACATGCCAAATTGTTCTAAAAGAAATGTCTTTCTTTGACATTTCCTCTGTACCTTTCTATCTGTAATTTTGCATTATCATAATATGTCATCAGACATATTTGATACATCTAAATCAAGAATAAAAAGCTCAGACCTCAATTTTGGATTCACATGTTTGACACAAACTCATAAGCTTTCACTCTATAAATTGAAAGAACTATGAACCACGTCTTGGGGTACCCCAAAAAGGGACTCTCAGAATTCACTTTGTGCCTTTCTTCGTCTTTTTTAGTTGTTGTTGAATGCCTCTTCATGGGATCTTAATCATAAGATCTAGGCAATTCAAGATGCCGACCGTTTTACGGACCTTCCCAGCCAACCTCTAGTCATGGTCCAGCAATATTCTCGATATGTTACCATTGATGAAAACTATGGGAAAGCTCTTTTCTACTCGTTTTTTGAAGCAACACAGAAACCTGAGAAGAAACCTCTCCATTTGTGGCTTAATGGAGATAACAGGAGTCCTGATGTTCAAGGAGATGATGTAC
Source organism: Populus euphratica (assembly GCF_000495115.2). Classification (NCBI taxonomy): domain Eukaryota; kingdom Viridiplantae; phylum Streptophyta; class Magnoliopsida; order Malpighiales; family Salicaceae; genus Populus; species Populus euphratica. Next base: position 25,443 of record NW_011501962.1, read on the forward strand.
TGAAAGTTGACCGGATATGGAAATTGATTGTGAAATATAATCTGGTGTTGCAAATGTTGTATGCGGGGATGCCAATTCTGTTAGTGTCTTTTTCTCAACTATTTGCTCATGATTAGCTTGGGACACACGCACATTTCTCCTAAATTGGTTCAAAAGATAATTCTATATAGCAGGAGAAAGCCACGCAGGTATACAAATATTACTGCTTGTTTGATAAAAACAGTATGCTAAAATCAGATTTGACTTCTAATTCCATCATTTAAATTGCTTAATTTTAGTAGGACATCACGTACCACAACTTGCTGAGGTTATCTATCAATGAACCAAGATTTTTTTAGTATATTTTTACACTTATCTTTTCTAAAAATTATCATATTAAGAAAAATATATAGATATAATTTTATCGTATTCTCAGAAAATATTGGGCTGATATATGCTATTATTAAACATGTCCACGTGAAGGCATGTTAAGTCTTGCACTAGACAGATGATAAGGGAATTTATAGCATGTATATTTTTTATTATTCATGCTTGATTTTAAAATATTTTGAATATGTTGTACAAGTTAATTAGAATTTTAAATTCTTTTTTGAATTATTGATCTCATGAAAAATTAATGTGTTTTTATATACTAGATTGTTAAGTAAGCAGAATCTAATAGTAAAGCCGAACATTGATTGATTTTGGACTACAAAGGAAGTTATACAACTCAATTCTAGGTGTTCTTCACCATTTTCAAAATCTAAGATGAAGATCTACAAAATATATGAAAGGCATTGAACTTAGTTTTACTGTTTTGAGACCTAAAGAGCGAGTTGAAAAAACAAGGATTGAATCAAACCCAAACTTCCTGCACTCCAAATGCTGTCTCGAGTTATGGCTCATATCTCAAGTCTTAAAGGTCCAAAAATTGCAAGATCAATAGTACTAGAAACAAGATTTGAGTTTCTACAATATCTCTAGAAATAAACATTTTTGAATTGCATATTTTCTACCTTAAATTTGGCCTGCAATATCCAGATAGGAAGGAATACAAAACAGAGAATGAAACTTTCTTCATTCCAGCAAGGGATAAAAAGGCCATAATATAAAAGAAATAATTCTTTGATACTAGAGAGAGATTAATGTTTAAATTAGAAAAACCTAATTATCAACGCTAGGAGTCATTAATTTAATTAAGAAAGTTTAAGTAATATTTAATTAGTTGGTTGGTTGTTTTTAATCATTAATTTTTGTTTCGTAAACTATCCCATTCAATTATTCAAATAGATCATAATTTAAAAGATTTTGATAATTAGTAGTAATTTTAATAAATCCTCGTGAGATGATACTCCACTTATCATTTTATTACTTGTTACTATTCGTGCACTTATAAAATTAATCAACAATAGAATCAGGTACTATTGAGTCTGGTCAAATGAAAACCCTAAAAGTTGTTGGTTCTGGCGATGGCCAGACCTAACTGACACTTGGTCTAAAACCTACCAAACCTAGTGTATAGGTCTTACGCATGCCAGACTCAAACACCATTTGGTTTTATACTTGCTACCAGGCCTAATAGCTTGGCCTGGCATGCTACCAAACCAATAAGATGGGCTTGTTACACATTATCCAAGGTTGTTAAGCCTAATGTTTTTGTCATTGCATCCCCGATATGGTCAGATTCGAAACACTTATAAATTCAAACATAATACCTCAATTCAAAGTCACCAATTCTATAAATTTTTATATAAAATCTTAGATGAATTATTTCTCAATAAATAAGCTTGATTAAACAAGTTTATAATCCACCACCATTATTAAATGTATTAAAGTCTCTCATAGCCTACCATGTTTTTATTTTTTTGCTCAATAAAATTAGTGGAATATAACTCACGATACAACTTAAAATATTATAAAAGTAAAATTACACTGCAATCTCTTCTCTCCATAAAAGAACAAAACTTATATATTATAAATGCACTATAAATCCTTCAAAATAAAAGTTGACAATCTTTATTCTCTATTAAATATATACTTGAGAGCATATCTCTTTAGAATATTATTGTATTTTCTCTCTCTAAAAAATACTTAAACATCTAAAAATTCTTACATCTATCAAATGAAATCTTTTATAGATATCAGTCATAAGTCACATTGACCTATAAAGTAACAAGTATAAGTTATTAATCACTTTGACTAAGAAAAATAGATAAGATTGTTATAATCAATTGATTAATCAACTATTCGACTTGAGAGTCTTATTTCTAAGTTATTTAGATATTTTTAGAAGTTTAATCTATGATGACAACAACAAATCCACTAAGGACAATTACATAAATCTGAACGGTTTCAAGGTAAGTTTATCATTGCATTAATATTCTCTCATAAATTTGGAGTCCATGGATTAACCTTTAATGGCATCCAATTTATGACGTGTGCTGGAAATGCATCGTTGCATGATGAAAATGGCCTGTACGGGAGGATTGATTGTGCATGGGATCATGCAATAATCTTAGATGGACAGTATAAATCATTCAAGATAAACTGTGATTTTGTAAAAAAAAATACACCAGACACAAGGAACCATTAATGGCATTGTCAAAGTTATAATAGTGAACGGTCATAAGAAATTTCAGTTTTTTTAGTGTTGTAGGCTAATACTCCCATAATAAATGAGATTTTTGGGTAAATTAGCATTATATTTTTGCCAATTTTGTTAGAGGTAGCAAAAATTCAACATATATTTTCCATAACTGGGAAAAAAAAAAAGAACTGACATTGAAATATCAAAGGTTGGGGTCTGATATATGAAGGATTGGCATTTATTACAGTGGAAGGAGCAGGCCACCAATTCCAGGCAGCATGGCTCCGAAATCTTTTTCTTCAACTGGTGAGGCACTTCCTGGCCAACAGGAAACTGCCACCTGTTGCTTTCTTATCCTCATGATCCAAAGCGTCAGCAAGATAATTAGCTTGTGTAAAAAAGACAAAAGTCAGGAGATAAAATATCCAATAGAAAATAAAAATATCTCTCGTTTGAATTTTATCATTTATGTTTTTTTAATGTATATATAAGTGTGTAATT
>NW_011501938.1:0-3186 GCF_000495115.2 Populus euphratica
AGTTGTGTCAACTTTTTGGCTCCGTTGCTAGGGAGGTAAATTCCTGTGCAAATTATAGTATTTATTTTATTTTCTCTTTTCACTTTTCTTGTAGCTAACTTTGTTTCTTCTTCATTTATTTTCTTCTTCCTTTTTAAAAGATTTAAAACTATGGATGCATGGCCTAGGAACTTTACTCCAACTCTTATGGAAAGAACTAAGCTAAAAGGAGGGACAAAAACAAGGCTGGAAGGGGCTCCTACTTCTAGAATATTTAACAAAAGATTATATGCTGAAATTGATGGTTTTAATATGTGTGTTTTGTTGGAATTAATGGTTTCAATGTGTGTGCTATGCTGGAACTTAGTGACAGTTTATGTGTTGGGGTTGTTACAACATGTGTGGTGTGTGTGTGTTCATGCCAAAATGTGGGATGGGCAGTGAATTTGCGATTCGCTGATGAAACTGAGTCTTCTGCAGCGAATTAGTGTTTGCTGCCAAATGGGGTGTTCTTCAGCGTAATTGTGATTCGTTGTCGAAACTAAGTTGTCTATAGCGAATTAGCATTCTCTGCTGAAATATGTGTTCTGCAATGAATTTGTGATTCGCTGCAGAACTTGAGTTGTCTCCAGCAAAATTGTGATTCACTGCCGAAACTGAGTTGTCTCTAGCGAATTAGTATTCACTACCGAAATGTGTGTTCTGCAGCGAATTTGTGATTCGCTGCTGAAGTTGATTTGTTTGCAGCGAAATTGTAATTAGTTGCCAAAACTGAGTTGTCTATAGCGAATTAGCATTCGCTACCGAAATGTGTGTTTGGCCGCTAATTTGGGAGTTGCTGCCAAAGTTGAGTTGGCTGTAACAAATCTGTGATTTGCTGCTGAAGTTGAGTTTTCTACAGTGCAATTGTGATTCGCTGCCAAAATTGAGTTGTTTGCAGCGAATTAACATTCGCTGCCAAAATGTGTGTTTTGCAACGGATTTGTGATTCGCTGTCGAAGTTGAGTTGTCTGCAGTGAAATTATGATTCGCTGCCGAAACTGATTTTCCTGTAGCGAATTAGCATTCGTTGCCGAATTGTGTGTCCTGTAACGAAATTGGGATTCACTGCTGAAATTGAGTTGGCTGCAGCGAAGTAGCATTTGCTGTCGAATTACGTGTTCTTGAGTTGGTTGCAGCAAATTTGTGATTTGCTGCCAAAATAGAGTTGTTTACAACAAAATAGCATTTGTTGCCGCAAAACTTGTTGGCTATAGCGAACCATTTTTTGCTAATGAAATTGTGGCGCTCGCAGTGAACCAATTTTCGCTATCGAACTGGCAGCCTGTAGCGAACCAGTTTTCGCTGCTGAATTGGGCAACCTACAGTGAACCAGTTTTCACTACTAATTACTACAATAGATCTTCTAGGCATAAATGACTTAAATGGTAGTAACAATTTCATGGTATGATGATGTAAAATGTGGAACACTTGAATATGAACATCTGAACTCTTGAAATAAGTGTGGTGATGAATGCGAATTGAAGATACAAATGAATTGATTGTGATCATTGGTGTCTTAGGTGTTGTGGCCAGGATCGGACCATCGCCAGGACAAGGTGATTAGTACTTAAAAGTGCATTTTTACCATGGTTTTATATCATCATTTTGCACTTGAAGTATCAATAACTCCTTAACTAAAGCATGTTTTATAATAATATATCTAATAATATAAGATACCTTTAATTTAAGGTAAATGTTCATTTTAAATTGAGGCCTATCACATAAATAAAAGGATTGATTGATGACTTGAAGAACTTAAATTGCAAGGATAAAGAGATGGCCAAACTTAGAAAAGAGATGTCGGTGCAATCCAAACCGGAACACTGTTCGGTAATTGGGTCATATCTAGAGCTATATATCTCAGATTTAGGTCCAATTTATATGGATGGAAAGGTAAGACATAGGCCTACAACTTTCATATGGAGCCCAAGATCTAAAAAGGCCATTATCAAGTCCAAATTATAGCAACAACAAAGAAGCCCGAATCTGTCTTCCAGCCCGAGCACTGTTCGGTATTTTGGCCATATCTGGAGTTCTAGAAGTCCAAATGAGCTGAATGTTTTACACAAGAAAGCTGAGACAATTGCCTACAACTTTCATGTTTGCAACTGGCTCCAATTTTGACGTTATCAATGACGTTTTGGGCAGACAAGAGAAGATAAAGATTGTCACCAAGTCAAAAGTTGGCCACCCACTTATCAATTAGTCATCAAATCAATAGTTCCTAATTTTGGCCTATAAAAGGAGGCATTTGCCATGCATTTAGGCATCTTGGTTTCCAGATCAAGATCATGCTCTTCCTTTCTCTCTTTGTATTTTTTATGCTTTGTTTTCATTAATATTAAGTTTATGCCTTTCATTTCCTTTCCTTTACTTAGTTAACTTTTATGTTCTTATTTTGTTTATCTATTTTGCTTTCTTTCATTATGTCTAGCTAAGTTAATTATGTCAAGGTGAAAAGGTTACACTAATGGTGTAAGAATAAGTATAATGTAAACTTAATATGGACTTTAATGTTTGATACTAACATGTTTTATATTTGTTATCTTGTTCACTCTTTAATACTTTGCTTGTTAAATGACTAATCTTGATTTATGTTGTATAACACTTGGTACAACAAATGCTTGGCACTTTCATAGCCCATAATGTATGGTATAACCGACACCTGAGCTATGAAAGGAACTTGATTTATTGTTAACATAAGTTATAATCATGAATGCTTGACGAGATTTACAAGTATTAGCATTAATTGAATAAGATGACTAATGTAATCATGTTAACAATATATAATCTGATTGGAACCTCCTTTGTGTGTGGTTTCCAATTCAATAATAAGAGTTTATACTATACTTGTTTGATATACCATTAGTGGAACCTCTAACCTTGACATTTGTTATTATCATTGTTTAATCGTTACATTAATATTCCATCTCAAAGTTCTCATCTTCTTCTTCTTCTTCTCCTTCTTTTTCTTTATTATTATTATTATTATTATTATTATTATTATTATTATTAGTACTACTACTACTACTACTACTACTACTACTACTACTACTACTACTACTACTACTACTACTACTACTACTACTACTACTACTACTACTACTACTACTACTACTACTACTACTACTACTACTACTACTACTACTACTACTACTACTACTA
>NW_011501938.1:4815-11074 GCF_000495115.2 Populus euphratica
ACTACTACTACTACTACTACTATTATTATTATTATTATTGCTGTTATTACTATTATTATTGTTATTGTTGTTGTTGTTGTTGTTACTATTGTCGTTTATAATTTGTACAATTAACCTCTCTATGGTTCGACCCCGGTCTTGCCGGGTTATTTATTACTTCGACACTCCTGCACTTGAGAGAAGACATCAATCTTTCAGTTGTGTCACAAGGACAAACCACAAGTGAAGCAGGTAGGTGGTTTCCACCTTTTTTCCATTTTGATGTTTACGTTTTGAAATGATTCACTTGTGATGATATTTATTTAAATCCTTGTTGATAGAGGAAACAACAAAGAAAAGTTGGATTAAATTCTTGATGTTTGTCAAAACGACTATGAAATGTCGAAGTTCTTGATGAATGTTAAAATAATGGTGAAAACGTTAGAGTTCTAAAATGACCTATTTGAGGTGAATATCTTATTGAGTTGTGATGAATACTAAATCAAATATGAGATGTTGTTTGGGGCTATTATGAATTTAGGCTGCTAATGAATGGTAGTATGAGCAGTACGAAGGATCTACTATTGTATTTTTATTAAATGTAATTGTGATGAATGTATTACCAAGGATCTACTGTTGTATTTTAATTGAATGTAAGGGTGATGAAGGATTGTATGAGTGCTATAAAAAATCTACCGTTGTATTGTATTGATGGTTAATTACCACGAATGGTGGTGTGAGTATTACGGGGGATTTATTGTTGTGTTGCAATGAACATTAACTATCATGAATGGTTGGATGACTGATACAAAAGGTATTGTTGTGTTATACTGAATGCTAAACTGTTATGGAATGTTTCGTTCTGCATTACAAAGGATCTATCATCGTGTTACTAAATGATAAACTATTAGGAAATGGTGGTACAAGTACCATGAAGGGTCTGCTATTATGATGCAAAGAATGTCAAATTGTCATGAATTGTTTGATGAAACAATGATTAGCTTCGGCTAATGGCATCCGAAGCAATGACCAGAATAAACGATTGGTTAGCTTTGGCTAATGGCATCCAAAGGGATGATCGAGACAAATGATTGATTAGCTTCGGCTAATGGCATCCGAATGGATGACCAAGGTAAATGGTTGATTAGCTCCGGCTAAAGGCATCCAAAGCGAATGACTGGGATGAACAAAGATTAGCTTTGGCTAATGGCATCCAAATAGATGACCGGGATAGATGATTGATTAGCTTCGGCTAATGGCATCCAAAGGGATGACCGGAATAAATGATTGATTAGCTTCAGCTAATGGCATCCAAAGGGATGATCGGAACAAACGATTGATTAACTTCGGCTAATGGCATCCAAATGGATGACCGGGACAAATGATTGATTAGCTTCTGCTAATGGCATCCGAAGGGACGACCACAATAAATGATTGATTAGCTTCTGCTAATGGCATCCGAAGGGACGACCACAATAAATGATTGATTAGCTCTGGCTAATGGCATCTGAATGGATGACCGGGGTAAATGGTTGATTAGCTCCAGCTAAGGGCATCCAAAGCGGATGACTGGGATGAACAAAGATTAGGTTCGACTAATGGCATCCAAATGGATGATCGGGATAAATGATTGATTAGCTTTGGCTAATGGCATCCGAAGGGATGACCGGAATAAACAATTGATTAGCTTTGGCTAATGGCATCCAAAGGGATGACCAGAATAAATGATTGATTAGCTTCGGCTAATAGTATCTGAATGGATGACCAGGACAAATAATTGATTAGCTTCTGCTAAATGGTATCCAAAGGGATGATTGGAATAAATGATTGATTAGCTTCTGCTAATGGCATCTAAAGGGATGATCTGAACAAATGATTCATTAACTCTGGGTAATGGCATTCGAATGGATGATTGGGGTAAATGGTTGATTAGCTCTGGCTAAGGGCATCCAAAAGGAATGTGCTTGACCGCTTTTTATGATCGGCTTGTTTTAACTCGCAAGTGCACGAGTGTGCGATGTAGCAATTAACTCGGTAAGATCGAGGTCATATCCACAGAGAGCTAGATCTGGAAATTAAGCTAAGTAACAAAAAAAAAACTCAAGAGAAATTAAATTAACAATAACTTGGTTGAAAATAATTGATGGATTTGTTTTCAAAGATAAAAAAAAAAATGTAAATAGATTTTAAATGACAAGAAAAGTAAGTCTTGGTCCAAATCAATTTTAATGGTGATGTATTGGTGATTTCTTCAACATATATAAGATAACTCAACCTAATATCAACGATGATGATATTAGATCAGAAGATATTACAATGAAATTTAAAAGGATGAAAATTGATTATTGCTTAAGAATGAACAAGTACTTTCATATTAAGTAAGACATTGAATCAAGCAATCTCTATACCAAAACTAAAGTTTGTGCATAAAAATTCAAGATTATAACATTACCTAAATGATTTCTAAAATTTCTTTACAATAATAAATCATTCATGAAGAAAATAAGAAGATAAACATTAAGATTCATTCATATCCTAAAGAACTCACCTCAATCACCATTATCCTTGATTTGGATCCAAGAAAGAGTTTAGCCAACCATGATTATATATAAGAACACTTCAATAAACATGAAAGAACTTGAATCCAACTGAAAAAATAAGTTTTACAAACTAAAGAACCGAAATCTATAAAGAAGAACACAATACAATTTCAGAAAAAATTCGGACACAAATCTGACTCTAACTTTGGACAGCAATTCGACCCTCTTAGAAGCTTTTTTTGGAGAAGTCTATTAGAGACATATTTATAGGCAATTCTGTCACCTTTCCAGATCATTAAAGAACAGCTCATTTGGACACCTGAGTCAAAAGTTATGGGCAAAACACCGAAAGGTGTTCTGAAAAATCAAATCAAGACAGCTTTACAACTACTTTGGTGCACGTTTTTCTTCCTCATTTATGAGGTGTCTCCTTCTTCTTTTTGACCCAAAATAATGTTAAAATATCCCCTCCAGCTTTCCATCCATGTGCTTGCCTTCTTGGATCAATGGATTGCCCACTAGGATGAACAAAGATTAACTACGACTAATGGCATCTTAAATGGATAATTGGGATGAATAAATGACTAGCTTCGACAAATAGCATTCTAAATGGATAATCAAGATGAAGAAATGACTAGCTTCAGCTAATCGCATCCTAAGTGGATGATCGAAAAAAAAAAAAAAGAGTAGCTACGGTTAATGGCACCTTAGTGGATGACAAGATGAATAAATGATTAGCTTCAGCTAATGGCCTCCTAAGAGGATAGTCAGATTTGAGTGTATGAGTTAGTTTTAAGAACTGATGCGTTCATGTATACTATATTTCATATATACTAAATATATGAAAGGAATATAATGGTTATGCTTTAAATAGAGAAAAAAATAATTCAGCTAATGACATTTAAGATGAATGATCGGGTTTGAATACTGCGAGTAGCCTCGATAATTGATGAATTTTTAATGGTGGTATTTACATAAGTAAAGGAAAATTAAAGAATTATGCTTTTTGGTCCATGAATGAAATGTGACTTTAATCATATTTTTTTATGTTTTCTTAAATTGCCTATAATGCTTAAAATTAGGCTCACACATTTCAAAAAGAATTATATACTCGAATATTATGGGTGATATGAGTTCTGCATGAATGGACATGTAAATTACTCAATTAGTCGTTCGACCCCTTTTGTAAAAACTAATAATGAAATATTGAAATGGAATATGAACAAGAATGTATGAACAAGAAGTTGATATGAAGTGTATGAATACTTATATGAGGTATTCATCTAATGAGGACGTCATGTTGTAAGAATTACATGCGGTCAAGATAACAAAAATACTAGTTGTCTAACTTGTTGTTCGACACTCTTGTATGAACTCATGATGATACGAGATTAGAACAAGAATGAGAATTTATTAATATGTCGATATGATGTAATGTAAACCTAGGAGTATGGAAAAATAATATTATGGGCACGTGTATTAAAAAAAAATCTAGTGACTTTGGCCTTGAAAAGGCTGGGTTGTTACAGCTTATATCCTCAAAAACTTGCTATTAACATGTCTTATTATTTTTATCATATTAATTCTTAATACCTTAACACTTGGTACAATAAATGCTTGACACTTTCATAGTCAATCGTATGGTATAACCTACACCTATGCTATGAAAGGAACTTGATTTGTTGTTAACATAAGTTAGCATCATGAATTCCTGACAATATTTAAAATTTTGGTGTTACTTAAATAAGATAATTAATATGATCATGTTAATAATTTATAATGAGCTATTAATGACAAATCATCCAATTGGAATATCCTTTGTGTGTGGTTTCTAGTTGAGTAATAAAAAGAATTTATATTATATTTATTTAAAATGCCATTAGTGGATCCTCTAATCTTAATATCTGTTTTTTTTTTATCATTATTTAATCCTCACATTAATCTTACATCTCAAAGTCATCTTTAACTTATTATTATTATTATTATTATTATTATTTGTAATTTATATAGTTAACCTTCCTGTGGTTTGACCCTAGTCTTGCTTGGTTATTTATTACTTCAACTTTCCTACACATGGAAGAAGACATCAATCTTTTGGTCATGTCAGACATGTTACCTAATCACAAATAGTACGTAAGTCACTCGATCACAGACTGTTTGTGATAAATCCTATATATTTTTCACATATTAGGCATGTTATCCGATCACAATCTATTTGTTACCTGGTCATAAACCATAAGTAAGTCACCTTATCACAAACTATTTATGAAAAATTCTAGATATTTTTTACATCACAAGTAGGTCACCCGAACAACATCATCATTTTTTTTAAGATAAAGAAAATCCTTGATTTTCCAAAATAATTGACTTTTGAAACATCTAATATTCATCAAATATTTGATAAATGAATCTAATATTTGATTAACGAACCTAGAGTAAACATAAAGTCAATGAGGTAAAAATGCTTTACAAATAAAATTATAAACTTATTATAATTATGATACTCTTATTGCATCAAACATTGTTCCTAAATGTTCTTGGTTAATACTCTATTAATACTAAATATTAATTAGAGCTATTGAGATTGATTCCTTTATGGAAGGAAGGAATTATTCTCATAAACTAAGATATGAGGGATACCTAGAACAAATATATAAGTGCTTGTCAAATGACTTGTACACTAAACTAACTCATATGAGAATTTCATATAGAGAGATCTCTTGTGTCTATAGATAAGCTCACATGATGGTTGTGTAGGTAATCCTTAAACTTGAAATCACTAAGTGATCTTATTTAGGGAACAATCTTCTTCTTTCTTTTTATTAAATGAATGTAAGTATTATAGATCAAAAGGGACAAAGCTTGTTTAAGTTTAGACGTTAGTAATAACGTTCTTAGCACACAAGAAGATAAAGATTGTTACCAAGTCATGATGTAGCCACCCACTCAATAATTAGTCGTCAAATCAATAATTCCCTATTTTGGCCTATAAAAGGAAGCATTTGTCATGCATTTAGACATCTTGGTTTCTAGATCAAGATCATGCTTTATGCTTAAGTTTTGCTTTCCTTAATATCTTATTTATACCTATCATTTACGTAGTTAACTTTTATCTTATTTATGTTCTTATTTTATTTATTTATGTTTCTCTTTTTCATTATGTTTAGCTAAGTTTATTATATCAAGGTGAAAAGGTTACACTAATGGTGTAAGAATAAGTATAGTATAAACTCAATATGGACTTTAATGTTTGATACTAATATGTTTTGTAGTTGTCATCTTATTCACTTTTAATACTTTGCTTGTTAAATGGTTAGTCTAGATGTATGCTGTATAACACTTGGTATAACAAATACTTAAGTTTTGAAAGGAACTTTATTATATAAACCTTGGTACAATAAATAATTGACACTTTTATAGCTCAAAACATATAGTATAACTAACACATGTGCTATGAAAGGAACTTAATTTGTTGTTAGCATAAGTTATAATCATGAATGCCTGCCAACATTTACAAGTATTAGTATTATTCGAATAACATAACTAACGTAATCATGTTAACAATTTATAATCCGATTGGAACCTCATTTGTGCGTGTTTTTCGGTTGAATAATAAGAGTTTATACTATACTTGTTTAAAATATCATTAGTGGATCATATAACCTTGATGTTTGTTTTTATTATTGTTTGATCCTCACATTAATCTTTCTTCTCAAAGTTCTCATCAACTTCTTCTTCTT
>NW_011501938.1:11145-13793 GCF_000495115.2 Populus euphratica
TTGTTTGTTTATAATTGTTGTTTATAATTTGTACAATTAACCTCCCTGTTATTTGAAACTGGTCTTGCTGAGTTATTTATTACTTTGACACTCCAGTACTTGGGAGAAGACATCAATCTTTTGATAGTGTCAACTTTATGATGCCACTACTAGGGAGGTAAATTCTTGCATAAATTATAATATTTATTTTATTTTTTCTTTTTTCTTTTCTTATATCTAACTTTGTTTCTTTTATTTTGCTTGTTCTTCTTTCGTTTTCTTCTTCCTTTAATTTTATTCCTACACGTGCATGAGAGTGTGTTATGTACATTAAATGGTAGACTTTGCAAGGTATCCTCATTATTTTCGGACAATATGGTCGAAGAAGATAACCAATCGCTTCATAATGAGAATAACGATAATAACAGTGTTAGAACAGTTAGAGACCATATGAATCCCACAAGAACAAGTGCACCATTATGCATAGTTTTCTCCTCTGATGCATCTTGACACGACTAAAAGATTGTTGTTTTCTCCCAAACAGGAGTGTCGAAGTAATAAATAACCTGGTAAGACTAAGGTCAAACCATAAGGATGTTAATTGTATAAATTATAAATAACAATAATACAACAACAACAACAACAACAATAATAATAATAGTAATAATAATAACAATAATAGTAACAATAATATTAATAGTAATATTGTAATAGTAATAATAATAATAATAATAATAATAATAATAGTAAAGAAGAAGAAGAAAAAAGAAGTTGATGGGAACTTTGAAATGGAAGATCAATGTGACGATTAAACAATGATAACAACAAATATTAAGGTTAAAGGATCCACTAATGATATTTCAAACAAGTATAGTATAAACTCTTTTTATTACTCAATTGAAAACACACACAAAGGAGGTTCCAATCAGATTATAAGTTGTTAACATGATTACATTAGTTATCTTATTCGAATAATGCTCATACTTGTAAATATTATCAGGTATTCATGATTATAACTTATGTTAACAACAAATTAAGTTTCTTTCATAGCACAAGTGTCGATTATACCATAAGGTGGAGACTTGTAGTTCTTCTCTAATTGTTTTTTCAATGATCTCCCCTTGTGCTAAAGCTTTGGGGACAACCCCAAAAAACTTGATTACCTTCTAAAAATATAGCTATTGACACTCCTCCCATTAACCTAAAGTTGCCTCCCCCATTACTAAATGAATCTTTCTCTTAGCTAGTACCTAATTAAGATGATTTGTTGATTCTAAAAACTCTATTTCCTTCCCAAGATTAGATCCACCGAAGACACAAATATTTTTTTATGTGATGACTTGAGGAACTTGTCATTTCTACACGCTTCTAGATCTGTTGAATGTATGGGTTGAGTAGAAATAAAATGAAGGAAGAGAAGATTTTATAGATGAGAAATTAAAAATGCAATCATATCACCTATATATAAGCCAACTAGAGTTTTTTTTTTCTCTCTCTCTATTTATTTATTTGAAAAGACATGTAAATGTATAGGTAGTTGTGATTGTGGCTCACATCTTCCCTTAGTTTTATGTCCAAGAACTGCTTAAATGCCCTTTATGGGTTGGGAATAGGCTTCCCATCTAGTTTTCTTAAAAATTGGCAAACAGGGTTTTTTTTAGTGAGATTCCCAAGACTATGTCAAGTATGTCATTCATGAAAATAGGGTCATAAGTCATGAATTGCACGATGCATATCTCCAATATAATGAGACTTAAGAGTCAATAGAAGATTATACAAAGACTCTATATTTTGAAATAAATCTCATATTTTGACAATTTTCACAGATTTTGCAGATTGTATGTGAATCCTTGAACATGGTAAGCTAGTAAAATCTACTTTGTAAGATTTTTATAGTCCTTTTTTTATGAGAAATGATCCCTACATGTCTTAGAGTGATAAAATTTAATGATACTACTTACCTCATTATCAGGAATGCATCTTTGAAATGTTTAATTAGGACAATATTTGAATAAGTAAAGGTCATCCTAATAAAAGTTTTGCACATCGCTCCAAAACTTTCTTTTATCTTGGTTATCTAAATGAGCTGGAAAAAATTTTCAAATAAGAAAATTAATATTTTTAGCAAACCAAGACATTGAACTAAGAGAAAGTAAAGATTCAATAAGAAAGTAATCATCGATTGGTGTAATGGTGGATGTTGAATATATTGTCAATTTTGAAAAATGATCCGTGACAATATTTTTGGTGTTTTTTTTTCCCTCGATTTCTTCCTATTTGAAAGTTTCAAAGATTTCAAAATCATGATTAACTTCTCTTTGTTAGGTCATGGCATAAGGAAATGAAAGTAATCGTGGGGAATCAATCTTTTATTTGCATTGTTTAGGTTTAAACCCTTCCTTACCCTTAGAGATTGATTTATAACGTTTCTCATAAGGTTCAAGAGTGGGTTTCTTAATAACCTTACAACTATGGAGAGTAATGACTGATTTAATTTGATCCATGTGTTGGCTTCCAGAACTGCTTACACTTGCATTGTATTGCTGACACGATCAAAATATTGATGTCTTCTCCCAAGTGCAGGAGTGTGGAAGTAATAAATAACCCAGCAAGATCGGGGTTGAACCATAGGGAGGTTAATTGTATAAATTATAGATAACAATAATACA
>NW_011501938.1:15105-17578 GCF_000495115.2 Populus euphratica
TTTTAGGTCTATGTCTTACCTTTCCATCCATATAAAGTAGACCTAGATTCGAACTCTATAGCTCTAGATATGACCCAATTATCAAAAAGTGTTTCGGTTTATACTCTACCAGCATCTCTTTTTTAAGTTTAACCATCTTTTTATCCTTTCAATTTTAGTTCTTAAACTCATCAATCAATCATTTCATTTATGTGATAAGCCTGAATTTAAAATGAACATTTACCATAAATTAAAGGTATCTTTTGTTATTAGATATGTTATTATAAAACATGTTTTAGTTAAGGAGTTATTGATACTTCATGTGCAAAATAATGATATAAAACCTTGATAAAAATGCACTTTTAATTACTAATCATACCCCCCAACCAGCTTATTACTAGTCCCTAGTAATTAAAGCGTTAAAATAGAAAAATAATTTGTAAATTTCACAAAGCAAGATATTCATCATTCAACTTCAATTAATCTATCTAGATAAAAAAAATCTCATTAAATTTATATATCTGCTCAATACGTCTTAAATAAGATATTAATAAACTTTTCTTTTGTGCTCAATATATCAATACATAGTTATGGAACTTTACTTGGAAGAAAAAAAAAATTTGTTCTAATGTTTAAGGTTAACTTCCTTGTGTTGTGATTTTTTTCTATTTTTCTATTTTAAAAAAAATATATATATACATGTAACTTAAAACATAATATATCTTTAACCCATGTAACGAGCTTTCAGCTAATGACTCCTAGACTAGTTGGTCTTAGGGCATTAGGTGTTGAGACACCCCTACGAGCTTAGTAACTCAGGTTGCAGATACTAATACGTAGATAGTGCAATGTTTGATTCCCTTAAGCTTTTCTCCTCAATCCATATAACAAGCGTTAGGCTAATAGCTCCCAAGTTAGTTAACCCTTCATAAAAATATGAAACCAATCTCCATGTTTCAAAAACATGATAAGGGCAAGTATTAAACAAGTCTTGATATATATCCCAATGTTTCTCCTAGTTTTTGAGTGAAAGTAGTGATTTGTCTTTTGAAAAAGTTTGTTCTATGAGAAGGAAAAAACTTTTTTAAAAATTGTTGTTGCATTTCATCCCAAGGACGAATAGATCCTGGTCTCAAATTTGATAGCCATGTTTTAGCTTTATCTTTTAATGAGAAAGGAAAAGGCTTTAATCTGATAGTATTCATGCTACAATTTAAGTTATTATAGGTGTTACAAACCTCCTCAAATTTTTTTAAATACAAGTATGGATTTTTTTAACCTAAGCCATGAAAAAAAGGTAAGAGTTGAATAATGTCTTGTTTAAAATTAAAATGAGATGCTTTAGGAGGCATAACTATGCATGAGAGTGCACTTATTTTTGTTGAATTCATGTGGTATTTTAGTGTTCTAACACGGTTATTCTCATTATGAAGCAACTGTTTATCTTCTTTGGCCATATTCTCTAAAAATAATAAGGATACCCTATAAAATCTACTACTTAATGTACGTAACCACGTTCTCATGCATATATAAGAAGATAATAAAAGGAAGAAGAAAAAAAAAGAAAAAAAAAACAAAGTTTGATACAAAAAAAAAGAGAAAAGAGAAAATAAAATAAATACTATAATTTATACAAGAATTTACCTCCTCAACAATGACGCCAAAAACTTGACACGATTAAAAGATTGATGTCTTATTCCAAGAGTAGGAGTGTCGAAATAATAAATAACCTAGCAAGACTAGGGACGAACCACAAGGAGGTTAATTGTATAAATTATAAATAACAACAATACAACAACAACAGTAATAATAATAGTAGTAATAATAGTAATAGTAATAATAATACTAGTAATAGTAATAGTAATAGTAATAGTAATAATAGAAGAAGAAGAAGTTGATGAGAATTATAAGATGGAAGATCAATGTGACGATTAAACAATAATAACAACAAATGTCAAGGTTAGAAGATCCACTAATGGTATTTCAAACAAGCATAATATAAACTCTTTTTATTACTTGACACGACCAAAAGATTGATATCTTCTCTCAACTACGGGAGTGTCGAAGTAATAAATAACCCAGTAAGATCGGGGTCGAATCATAGGGAGGTTAATTGTATAAATTATAAATAACAGCAATACAACAACAACAACAAAAATAATAATAATAATAGAAGAAGAAGAAGAAGTTGATGAGAACTTTGAAATGGAAGATCAATATAAGGATTAAACAATGATAACAACAAATGCCAAGATTAGAGGATCCACTAATTGTATTTCAAACAAGTATAGTATAAACTCTTATTACCCAAATGAAAACCACACAAAAAAGAGGTTCCAATCAAATTATAAATCGTTAACATGAGTATTGACACGACTAAAAGGTTGATGTCTTCTCCCAAGTGCAGGAGTGTCGAAGTAATAAATAACCCGGCAAGACCGGGGTCGAACCACAGGGAGGTTAATTGTAAAAATTATAAAAAAAAATTATAAAA
>NW_011501938.1:24753-29013 GCF_000495115.2 Populus euphratica
TGCATGGCAATGCCTCCTTTTATAGGCCAAAATTGGGAACTATTGATTTGATGACTAATTGATGAGTGGGTGACCAACTCTTGACTTGGTAACAATTATTATCTTCTTGTTTGCCCAAAACATCATTAATAAAGTCAGAGTTTAAACCAGACCTCCACATGAAAGTTGTAGGAAATTGTCTCAGCTTTCTAAAAAAAAAATGAGGTCATTTGGATTTTTAGAACTCAAGATATGGTCTGAACACTGAACAGTGTCTAGGTTGTAGGATAAATTTGGATTTCTTTGTTGTTGCTACAATTTGGACTTGAAAATGACCTTTTTAAAACCAGACCTCATGAAAGTTATAGGCCTATATCTTACCTTTCCATCCATATAAAGTAGAGCTAAATCCGAGATCTACAACTCTATATATGACCTAATTACCGAACAATGTTTGGTTTGGACTGCACTAACATCTCTTTTCTAAGTTTGGCTATCTCTTTGTCCTTTCAATTTTAGTACTTAAACTCATCAATCAATCTTTTTATTTATGTGATAGGCCTACATTTAAAATAAATATTTACTACAAATTAAAAGTATCTTATATTCTTATATATGTTATTATAAAATATGTTTTAGTTAAGAAGTTATTGATACTTCAAGTGCAAAATAATAATATAAAACCTTGATATAAATGCACTTTTAAGTACTAATCACCCCCCAACTAGCTTATTACTAGTCCCTAGTAATCAAAGTGTTAAAATAGAAAAACAATTTGCAAATTCCACAAAGCAAGGTATTCATCATTCAACTTCCATTAATCTATCCAGATAAATCGACTTTTATTGAATTTATATATATATATATGCTCAATACCTCTTAAACAAGTTATTAATAAAACTTTCTTTTGTGCTCAATATATGAACACATAGTTATGGGACTTTACTTGAAGGAAAACAAAATTTTTATTCTAATGTTTAAGTTTAACTTCTTTGGGTTGGGATTATTATCTTTTTCTTTTTCTTATTTTTTTCTTTTTTTAGTAATATACATATAACTTAAAAACACAATACATCTTTAACCCATGTAATGAGATTTCGGTAATGACTCCTAGACTAGTTGGTCTTAGGGCATTAGATGTTGAGACACCCCTTTGATCTTAACAACTCGGGTTGCAGATACTGATACGTAGATAGTGCAATGTTTGATTCCTTTAAGCTTTTCTCCTCAACCTATGTAGCAAACGTTGGACCAATAGCTTTCAAGTCAGTTGACTTTAGGGTATTAGATGTTAAAACAACCCTGTAAGCATAATTACTTAGGTTAGGGAGGCTACGAAACCAAACTTATCTACATTTTTATTATCATCATTTTCTTCTGTTTTTGTTTTTTTTTTTTACAATTTATATACTATCATTTTCTCTTAGTTGTTACCTTTAACAAAAGAACATAAATAATGTAATAATCTAATGTGCAACCCACAATCATATGTTAAAGTGTGTGTGTGTGTGAAAATGAAGGTTTAAGAATACTTGTTAAATCAGTATATGAGAAGAATTAAGTGATAACAATGCGAGAGTTTGTAAACCTTAATATTTTAAGAAGTATTTTGATAGACCTTGTTATGAATATTGCAAATAACCATTGAAAAATGTTAACCAAGATACAACTCAAGAGTCAATAAAATTCCTTCTTACTTTTCCATCTTAGTAACAACAATTTGCAAATGAGACACAATTAGTTTTTTCTTTTAATATCAACTACTATCCTCTCCCCCCAACCAAAATGAGACATTGTGTTCAATGTTCTAAGGTAGAAAGATAAAGTATAGAAGATATAACCTGAAATAACGAACACTAACAAATCTTAAACACACTTAAACAAATATAAAAAACAATAAAACACAAAATAATATACTATTAAGAAAACCAAAAGACACAAGGATTTACAAACAAATGCTCAAATCCAATTTAAGCTATTTACAGCTTTCCTTAGTTGACTAATTTATACGACTCATGGAGGGATCAATTACAAGAATGAAAGATTGTAGTTGGTCAATCAATTGTTCAGCAGTAGCAGCAGAGATTATGACTTGTCGTGTTAAAGATGTTAGAAATTCCTGTTCCACAGGATGATCAAGAAAAGACAACAACTTATCATAAAAACCATTAACATTTAAAAGACTTATGGGTTTATGGTGAATGTGCAGTTGGGACCAAGAGGTAATATGAAAAATCTCTTTCAATATGCCCATACCAGTTGGTAAGACAATGAAGGCATCAACGTGTTTAAACATTACATTCATTTGATCAGACATTGTAGAGACTTGTAGTTCCTCTCCAATTGTTTTTTCAATAATCTCCTCTTGTGCTAAAGCTTTGGGGACAACTCCTTTAACTTAACTACCTCCTAAAAATGCAGGTATTGACACTCCCCCCATTAACCCAAGGCTACCTCTCTCATACACCAATTGAATCTTTCTCCCAGCTAGTACCTAACCAAGATGACTTGCTGATTCTAAAAACTCTATTTTATTTTCAGGACTGGATCCAGCGAAAACACAAATATTTCTTATGTGATGACTTAAGGAACCTGCCATTTCTACACACTTCTATATCTGTTGAATGTATGAGTTGATTAGAAATGAAAGGAAGGAAGAGAAAATTTTATAGATAAGAACTTAAAAATGCAATCATACCACCTATATGTAGGCTATCTAGAGTCTCATACTCTCTCTCTCTCTCTCTCTTTATTTATTTATTTTATTTTTATTTATTTATTTATTTTTGAAAAAACATATGTATGTACAGGTAGCTTCTAGAACTACTTGCATTTGCATTGTCCCTTGAGATTTTGTTATGGTTGAGATGAAAACTTACCTTTCTCTTAAAAACTAAGAGCATATGTCGATTTTGCAAGAGTATCTTTAAAATATGTCATGCTTTGAGCAAGTTGAGTATTGATTATCTCTTGCTTTTCAATGCATGCATGCAATGTTTTCTCAAGATTTCTTCTAGGAGGTGGAGCATAAGAAGGTGCACATTCATAAGAATTTTGAAAATTATGGTGTGCTTGAAATGGTAGTTATGAAGTTTGTGCATTGTTATTATCACTTTTCCAACTGAAATTTGGGTGATTTCTCTAACCAGGGTTGTATGTTTGCGAATATGGGTTATGATTGGGCCTTTGGAAACTATTTAAAGCATGGGCTTGTTCATAGAGACATTCCTTAAAAGAAGGCAAAGTTGGACAATCATTGGTTGAGAGTTCATTTGTTTTATAAATTTAACACACAATGTCTAGAATAGATTTTAATTGACCACTCTTTTTTAATTTTAGTGCCTTAACTTTTCTAGCTAAAGATGCAAACTTGGTTTGGAGGTCATGATCTTTCTTAAGGTTATATATAACTCCACTAGATGTATGAGGTTGAGTTTTACCTAGTGCCTCATAAATACCTATGGTATCCCAATTTTGAGCATTTTTAGCTAACAAATCTAAGTACTTTATTACTTAATCAGGGTCTTTATCTTTAAAATTTTCATTGCACATCAATTCAACCATTTGCATATCTCCAAGTGTTAACTCTTCATAAAAATATGAAACCAATCTCCATGTTTCAAAACCATGATAAAGGCAAGTATTAAACAAGTTTCGATATCTATCCTAATATTGGTAAAATGTTTCTCCTGGTTTTTGAGTGAAAGTGATGATTTGTCTTTTAAAAGAGTTTATTCTATGAGAAGGGAAAAACTTTTTTAAAAACTGTTACTGCATTTCATCCTAAGCATGAATGGATCCTGGTCTTAAATTTTGTAGTCATGTTTTAGCTTTATGTTTTAATGAAAAAGGAAAAAGCTTTAATCTGATGGTGTTTATGCTACAATTTGAGTTATTATAGGTGTTACAAACCTCCTCAAATTCCCTTAAATGCAAGAATGGAATTTTTAAATCTAAGCCATTAAAAGAAGGTAAAAGTTGAATAATGTCTGGCTTAAAATTAAAATGAGATGTATCATGGGGAAAAACTATGCATGATGGTACACTTGTTCTTGTGAGATTCATGTGGTCTCTAAGTGTTCTATCACAGTTATTCTCATTATGAAGTGATTGGTTATCTTCTTCGGCCATATTTTTTTAAAATGATAAGGATATCCTTACAAAGTCTGTTATTTCATGTACATGACCACACTCTTATACACGTGTAAAAAGAGAATAAAAAGCAAGAAGAAAACAAAAAAAAACAAAAGAAATAAAGTTAGATACAAGAAAAGTGAAAAG